>NC_142775.1:10645045-10799379 GCF_988280905.1 Pimephales promelas | reverse complement strand
GACGGAAGGGACCAGGGAAAGCGGAGCGTTCCACGGGGGTCCGTTCCGCCGGGGGTCTGGCGACAGAGGGGGAAGGGATTGGCGTAGCCCGGGGACGACACTCGCACCCTTCCGCACCCTCAGAGACAGAGAGGAATGTGTGGGCTGACGCACTGGAACGTCGAGCGCACTCATTCCAGTCTGTGGGCTCAGTGATGATGTCAAGTCTTTCTTAACCAACTCAGGGCGCTGCCCACCCGTGGGCGAGCAGCGGGAACTGAAAACGAAAGATTTTCCCCCCGGCCCTCCACCGGGGGCAGGAGGGGGCCTGCTCCCGCCTCCTGGGGAAAAACTCAACTCCATCACTGAGCAGCCCGTATCAGGATCATCGCTTACCTGGCGTTTAGCGGGGTGTGCGGCCTGAGGGGGCTGTGACGCCTGCCGGCGGCCTCCTCCACGCCGTGGCCCGGATGAAGGCTGCTGCTGGGGCGGGGCGGGAGGCAGGGGAGCCGCGGGGGGGCGTCCTCGGCGGCGAGCAGCGGGAGGCATCTGAGCCGACGACTGGGTGGAGGCAGCAGCTGGTCGTCGGGGCAGAACATGTTTGATTGCCTCCGTCTGCTCCTGGGCAGTGGAGACTGCTGGGCAAGAGTTCTCGACTGCACCGCCAAAAAAGGCCAACCTGGGAGAGAAGGGCGTCGAGCAGACGAATCCGCTCAGCGCTCCGAGTGTCTGCCAGGTTGACGCTCCTGGACCACACTAGTGGCCATCACCTGACCAACGGCGCGAGCGGCCACTTTCGTTGCCCTTTTGGAGAGCAAGGTCAGTGGCGGACCGCAAATCTTCGAATGCCGTTGGATCAGTCCCGCCCTCGAGCATATCTCTGAGCATCTGCGCTTGCACAGTGCTCATCGCATGCAAAGCGGAGGCCGCCCGTCCCGCCGCTCTATAGGAACGCGCCGCCATGGCAAACGAGAACCTACTACAGGCTTTGGATGGGTGCCTAGGAGGACCACGGAGGAGGCGCCCTGTGGACACAGCTGTATCGCAACAGAACGCTCCAGCGGGGGCATCCCAGTGCACCCACGGGCGGCCCCCCCATCGAGGGGGGAAAGGCGGGGGAGAGATCGCGCTCTCGAGTGGACAGAGGAGTCCCCCAAGAGCGCGATAACTCCGCATGCAGCTCGGGGAAAAAAGGCAATGGAGTTGGCCGTGGCCTTGCGGCGGCAGCTTTGTCCAAAAACCAATTATCCCTCCGTGAGAGATCGGGGGAGAATGGAGGATGCCACTCTAACCCAATACTCCCAGCGGCTTGAGACAGCATGCCGTCAGCTCGGGATCCGACACGGGCAGCGCTGGCTCTCCCGAAGGGGGCAGTGCAGCCGCATCCTCATCTCCCGAGGACTGTAGCCCACCTAGTGATGCTGCGATCGACATCACATCATCATCTGGAGCGCTGCTCGAAGCAGCCGGTACCACTGAAGAGGCAGCCGACTGAATCGAACTAACGCTCGCTGGCTCACGCACTGAGGCGGGAGGTGTGGCCCGAGAAATCGTCGGGGCTTTATGCCACACCGTCACCGTTAATTCGCCGGGTCCCCGGTCGACGGGCCCCCTTTCGTGAAGGAAGCCGATCGAGTAAGGGGGACCGGGGCTCTCACTCTAGTGAGATTTTTTTTTTTTTTATATAAAAATATATATTCTATATATAAAATATAATTTTTTTATATATATATATATATATATATCTTTTTTTTTTTTTTTTTTTAACCTCAGTGTGGAGATGGTCATGTCCCCATAGCAGGAACATGAGTCATCCACGAACGCTGCTGCTGCACGCTGAATGCCCAGGCATACAGAGCAGCGATCGCGACCATCAGATGACGACAGAAATCGACCGCATCCAGAAGAACACGGGCGAACCGTCTTTAAAAAGACGTGCCGCGTGTAGCTCTTTTACAGAGAGGAGGAAATTCACTCTTTCAGCGCTGAGGCGACCAGGGAGAAGCGCAAAGTCTGGCAGACCACTGCACAGATCGCAGGCAATGCAGAAACTCGCTGGGTACCGCCGTCACACCAACACTGAAGAGGACGCTCGTCTCGAAGAGTCTTGTAATAGCTTTCAGGAGTGAAGAGGTTCTCTTGGCTCCGAAGCGAAAACATACTGCGGTTGCGTTCACTTCCTCCTTTTATACTCACGGAGTAGGGCGGAGTACGCTATGCAAATTTCCGCAGCCCCAAGGCATTGCATGCCATTGGCTCGTGTTTAAATACTCGAAGAGGATTGGCTTTCTATGCGAAACCCCCAATCTCCGTCACTTCTGACGTAACTCGAAGTGACTACGAAAGGGAACTGATTTACAAACTGTCACAGTCATCGTTTGCTCCATTCTGTCTTCGCCTTCACTACACTTCCCAGAATCCCTTGTGTCTTCACATCTGAACTCACTGGCTGCGCCCGAAATCTCCATTCAAACCACTACTCCCTACCCCCTACATGTGCTATAGTGCCTACGTAGAGCACTATATAGTGAGTAATAAATGACTGATAAATGTATAATGACAACCTTGAAAAGAATCACTATATTTCTTGAAAAGAATCGCTAATTTCAGAAGTAAACAGTGGAGCTGACTTAAAGGCCCTGTTGCAGGGTTAAATTTCCAATGAATTAGTGCAATTTTCTTGGTAATAAAAAACATTTAAACTGTTATCCATTGTATTTTATGTTGTTGGGTTGCAAAACGGAATATAATATGAAAAAATCCACAGTTAGTGCTTGGGCCCTAAAAAGTAGGTACTATTTTACAGCGGTTTGCAATGATTCTCCTTTCCCCCACAATGCACAGCATTACGTCACCTTGGGGTGAGAATTTACCAAAGCCCGCCTTGAGAGCATTGAGAGTTACTAGAGAGACGAGTAGTAGACGAGAGTATTCAGATTAAAGATAAGACTACATATATAGATAGATGGACTAGAGCCTAAACCCTAACCCTAACCAGGCAGACAGCCAGAGAGCATAACGCTATATAGCTAGCTAGATAGGTAAATAGATAGAAATATATAGTAGGTAGATTGACAATGGTGAGGCACGTCACATCTGGTCGCGGGGTGAGCTCCTCGACCAGCGACCAAAAAGCACTCACTTCCCTGCAGCACAAGATTTCCAACGCAGTTTCCATGAGACAGCACCGCCCACCCAAGAACCTGCCAAACACAGCGACAGACACGCTGTGGCTATGTTTGCAATAACATTTTCACCAGAGGAAGAGACAAACGCTTAGAAATTGTCATAAAGAATCAAGGAAGCAATAGCAGTTAAACTCTTTTAATGAATATAATATAGATCGCACAGAGACAGTCAACAAACAGGCCAAGAGAAGTGACGCAGGGGATCCGATGGTCAGGTGCAGCGTGCAGTGGTGATGGTGGTGGTGAATCCAACGACGAACAGTATCCAGACGACAGAGAACAAGAACCAGCGATGAACACGACTGAGCGAGACAGGAGACAACACACTGGGAACCACAAACAACGATCTGACAAAGGGGATGAGAAGTTGATGAGAATATATACACATGATGATTAACTGCAGCTGGTGATTGATGATTGCTGATGAGTGCTGATAGAACGGCACGCCCCCCTATCAGCACACACACACAACAATAACAGAAACACGTGACAAGAAGTAGACATAGGATTTACCAACCGTGACAGAAATGCCCATATAGCTAGCATGATGCCTTCTATTTCTAGATGACAAAGACAAAGTTTACCAGTATTACACCACTATGACAAAGGTTATCGGTACTTATGTGAACTAACGTCATGATCCTTGCCACTTTATAAAGAAAACCATTGATTTTTCAATGTGCGTGTCTGTGCGTGCAATATTCAATGCACGCACAGACAGATGCTCGCGTTCATTCACTTTCTCTCCTAAATTAGTAAGACTTATATAGACTACTGAGATTTGTTCTATACTGATCTGTAAAACCAAAACGACTGTTTAAATATGAATCGGGTGTGTGAACGAATGAACGCACAGATGTATATCCTACTATTACAGACGAAATAGATTATAAAGTTTCTACTAGAAAATATACATCATTATATACATCATATACAGCTTTAGTTAGACAGTTTCTGCTCATATGTTAAATATATAGTATGTTTTGTTAAAAAAATTAACTAATTGCATATCCAATGCAAGCTAATGCAATGCACATATCAAAATAATAAATCCTTAACTTTGAAATATGTATATGATGTAAATAAAATGTAAATGGCATACTTTAAAAATAATACTTTATATGGAAAAAGATTTTTTTTTCATGATGTTTCCAACTCTAACTTTGAACCAATTCAACACAATGGCCCATATAACCTACTTTGTATTTGACCAGGATTTGTTTCCAGGTATTACTAAAAATGTTTTTTTTTTTTTACTTTCATTCTATTCTATTCTATTCTATAATCTATTTAGATAGATTTCTATGTTGTCCTTTTTAAAGTTTTGTCTTGTCTGACTCACTTGAATGAAAGGCTCTTTATTTTGCATGTCTTTGTCTCTCACAGGTGAGAAACACCTAATTATACATGATGGGGGCTGGCCTGTTCACACCCATTCGCTTTCATTTTTAATTTTTTTTTTCAATAACCACGCATAAACAATATTCTATTTAAATAAAAAATACAAACATGTACATACATGTTGCTCACATATTATGGTAGCCCTGTTTGTGCTAAATATAGTGTAATTTCACCTGTGCCATTAATATGTTAATAAGCAACTGAAAAAAGCACAAATGTCAGGGCATGTCAGCACATCTCAAGGACCCCAAATACACCTTGGACCCCAGAGGGTTAATTAATGATACAGAGTTATAATACCACCGCAATGAGAAATCACTTGAAATCCAAACAGCAGTCGAATGAGGAAAGACAGCTGACCATCACTGCATTTGCGACTGCAGGTAAGCGCAGCTGAATCCGAGTGAGTGAAATGATTACTTAACTGATAGCAAAATGATTTTGAGACATATGCTTCATTTAAGTCCTCTGGTTATTTTGAAGCTCCCCTGCTGGTAATTGCATTGATTTATTGCAGTTAATGTGCATTGTTGGTAGGAGAGAGTCTGCTAGAAATGTGAACACATGAAATAAAATTACAAAACCTTGTACTTGTACATACTGGTGGTGCTGTTTGATCATATTTAATCAAGATTGTTTTGACCCACTGCAAAAGCTCACAGAAAATGAAAATAATTAGTACGGTTTAGATCTCCTAGGAAACAGCTGAATACAGATAAACATTTTTTTTTCAGCCAGCGCTTATACTTCCATATAAAATGAAGCCCCCACACTCAATTTATTTTCCCAAAATCTGCTTTATGAACATACAAGTGCATTTTCTTTGTATGTTTTAACCCTCTCCTTTCAAACAATTCTCTCATGTGAGCATTTATGTACAAAATCATTTTATGATGTTTTATAAATAATTTGTTGTTTGATTATTTTTAATATCAGACATATAGAATTGAAGCAACCCTAAACCCATTCTGTGGGATTTTTTTCTCCTCTTTCTTTGCTCTGATAAGTTTGGCTGATTTGTAACAATCTGTACTATTGTCAGAGGATTTCAGCAACATGAATATAAGCTGAGTAAAGACTTCTTCTTGGTTGAATCCTCCCACATACTATGTTCTGCTAGCCAGCACTAACTATTTCTGCACATGGAGATCCCCATTGATGATCCCTCAATGTCAAATCTTGGGTCATGTTTTCCTGCTATAGTCATCTTTAATAGATACATCTGCATCCAATCAAAACACACAAGTAACAGAAATACAAAGCATGAGACTGTCAATTCATTCAACGAACAAATAGTTACATGTATTTAAATAAAAAAAAATACAAATATTAATTCATAAATTTGTAGTTTCAGTGCAAGAACATTTTTTGATGAGAGGAGACATTTCACGACCATGGTCTCTTTACAAAGTAACTGATAACTTTTGATGATCTGCAGTCCACTAGGTCTCCTGGGACAGTTTGTTTCCAGAAACATGTTGCCACCACATGTAAGGAAGATCCTGTTATATATGGTTGTCCATATTTTCCATGCATGAACATTTTGCAAGGCACGTGAGGAAGTTTCCACATTCAATGATCTTTAACATCAACAGTATTCCTTTTTTGAACATCAGTGAAATTTCTTTTTACGGCATGGTTTTATTTGTTCAGTGCAGCATTTAGAAACTCCAGCAACTGTGTAAGCGCTAACTTTAACTAAAAGATCAAAACTAAAATACTGTTCAAACTAATAGAAAGACGTAAACATACCTATTTTGCAGAAACAAACAAACAAAAAAACATTTATAACAAGCATATAAGTATATTTCCCTTTCGTAGTCACTTCGAGTTACGTCAGAAGTGACGGAGAATGGGGGTTTCGCATAGAAAGCCAATCCTCTTCGAGTATTTAACAACGAGCCAATGGCATGAAAATGCCTTGGGGCTGCGGAATTTGCATAGCGTAACTCCGCCCCACCCTGTGGAGGAAGAAAAGGAGGAAGTGAACGCAACCGCAGTATGTTTTTCGCTTCGGAGCCAAGAGATTTCTTCACTCCTCAAGCCATTCTCTTCGAGACGAGCGTCCTCTTCAGTGTTGGTGTGACGGCGGTACCCAGCGAGACTCTGCATTGCCTGCGATCTGAGCAGTGGTCTGCCAGACTTTGCGCTTCTCCCTGGTCGCCTCAGCGCTGAAAGAGTGAATTTCCTCCTCTCTAGTGAAAGAGCTGCACGCGGCACGTCTTTTTAAAGACGACTCGCCCGTGTTCTTCTGGGTGCGATTGTTTCATGTCATTTTCTGATGGTCGCGATCGCTGCTCTGTGTGCCTGGGCTTCAGCATGCAGTAACAGAGTTCGTGGATGACTCATGTTCCTTCTGTGGGGAACATGAGCATCTCTACACTGTGATTTAGACTCAATGATCTGATAAAGTGAGAGTCCCCGTGTCCGTTACCCGTTGTGCTTCTAAAAATAGAAGCTCTTCAACTCGCGGACAGGGTGATATGATGGTGAATGTGTGGAAAAAATATATATATAAATGTAAAAAAAAAAACCCAGACGCTAGTTCCTCGGGCCACACCCACCGCTCCGGTGTTAGAGCCAGTGAGCGCTGTATCGTTTCAGACGTCTGCCTCTTTGCAGGTACCGTCTGTTTCGTTCAGCGCTCCAGAGGATGATGCGATGACGATCGCAGCATCACAAGGCGGGCTTGACTCCTCGGGAAGTGAGGATGCGGCTGCGTTGCCTCCCTCGGGAGCGTCAACGGCGCCGTGTCTGATCCCGCGATGATGGCCATGCTATCTCGGGCCTCCGTGAGCATCGGTTGGGGGTGGAACTCCGCCCTGTCCCGATCTCTCGTGGCTGGATAATTGGTTTTTGGGTAACGCTGCCGCCTCACGGCCACGGCCAACCCCAATTTCCTTTTCCCCCGAGTTGCATGCGGAACTGACACGCACTTGGGTAAAAAAAAAAAGCCCCGAGAGCGTGCTTCAGTTTCCCCGCCTGTCCTCCCCTCGGCGACGCGGTTGCCTGTGGGTACGCTGGGACTCCCCCGGTGGAGCGCTCTGTTGCGATGCAGCTGCGTCCGCAGGGCGCGTCCTCCCGCGGTGCTCCCAGATGCCCATCCAAAGCCTATGGGTTCTCGCCGTCTATGGCGGTGCGATCCTGTAGAGCGGCAGGACAGGCAGCCTCCGCCCTGCATATGATGAGCACCTGCTAGCTGCTCAGGAATGTGCAGGAGGAGGGGACGGACCAAGCGAGCTGCGAGCCTACCGCCTACCTTGCTCTCAAACGGGCACGGAAGCGGCCGCTCGCTCCCTTGGTCAGGTGATGCCCACCGCTGTGGTCCAGGAGCATCATCTAAATGTTTCGGCGGTGCGGTCCAGGACTTTGCCCAGCACTTCTCGACCGCCTAGGAGCAGACGGAGGCGGGTTTACACTTCTGCCCCGACGGCCAGCTGCTGCCTCCACCCAGCCGTCGGCTCAGACGCCTACGCCCGCTCGCAGCCGAGGATGCCCCCCTGCGGCTCCCTTCCCTCCCACGCGGTCCCAGCAGCAGCCTTCAGCCGGTTCGCGTCGTGGAGGAGGCCACAGGTAAGCGTCTCAGCCCCCTCAGGCCGCGTGCCCCGCTAACGCCAGGCGAAGCGATGTTCCTGAGGCAGGCTGCTCAGTGATAGTGTCATGGTTTTTCTCAGGAGGCGGTAGCAGGGCCCCTCCTTCCCCCGGTGGAGGGCCGGTGGAGAATCTTTTTGTTCTAGCTAGCTCCTTGAGCTGGTTAAAGAAAAGCTGACACTATCATCGAGCACACAGACTGGAATGAGCGCGCACGACGTCCAGTGCGTCGCCCCGTTCATTCCTATCTGTCTCTGAGGGTGCGGATGGGAGCATGTGTCGTCCCCCGACTACACCACTCCCCTCCCCCTCTATCGCCAGACCCCCGGCAGAACAGACCCCCGTGGAACGCTGGTCCTTCCCTGGTCTCTTCTGTCGGGGAACGGGGCTCGACTGTGCATCCGCACAGGGTAACTCCTGTGCGCATGCCGGTCTCCCTGTACCGCTGCCCCTCCGGGGGGACGTCTGTGGTTCGCATGACTCCGCTGGTTCAGTTCCTGGGAGCTCGGCTAGAGCTTCCCGACCTGTCTCGCTGCGTCATCAGAACGATCAGATTCGGCTACGCGACTCAGTTCGCGAGGTCTCCTCCCCGCTTCAGGGGAGTTCGCTCCACGGTGGTTGGTGGCAATGCCCTGGTCATGAGAGTGGAGATTGCGACCCTGCTGGCGAAGGGTGCAATCGAGACGGTCCCTCCAGGCGAGGTGAGGTCCGGGTTTACAGCCCAGACTTCACTGTCCCCAGAAGACCGGTGGGTTACGACCGATCCTGGATCTGCGCATTTTGAACCGTACTCTCCATCGACTACCGTTCAAAATGCTCACAGCCAAACGCATTTTCGAATGCGTTCGGCCTCAGGATTGGTTTGCAGCGATCGACCTGAAGGACGCGTACTTTCATGTCTCCATATTGCCTCGACACAGACCGTTCTCGGTTTGCCTCGAGGCCAGGCATCAGTACACGGTTCTCCCTTTCGGGTTAGCTCTGTCACCTTGCGTCTTCACGAAGATCGTCGAGGCAGCCCTTGTTCCCCTTCGCGAACACGGGGTTCGCATCCTGATTTATCTCGACGATTGGCTATACTGGCACACTCTCGAGAACAGCTTTGCGAACACAGAGACCTGGTGCTCCGGCACCTAACCCGTCTGGGCCTTCGGGTCAACCGGGAAAAGAGCAAACTTTGCCCCGTGCAGAGGATCTCTTTTCTCGGCACGGAGATAGACTCGGTCGCCATGTCCGCGCAGCTCACGAGCGAGCGCGCGCACTCACTGCTGACTTGTCTTTGACAGTTCGAGGGCAAGAGTGCGGTTCCACTGAAACTGTTTCAGAGGCTCCTGGGGCATATGGCATCCGCAGCCGCGGCAACGCCGCTCGGTTTGCTTCATATGAGACCGCTTCAGCTGTGGCTTTTCGATCGAGTCCCGAGGTGGGCATGGCATCGCGGCTCGCTCCGAGTTCCAGTGACTCCAGCGTGCCGCCAAACCTTCTTCCCCTGGTCGAACCTCAGCTTTTTACGGACTGTGTCCCTCTTCAGCGAGTTTCCAGGCATCTCGTTGTCTCCCCGGATGCATCTACCACGGGTTGGGGTGCCATGTGCAATGGGCATGCAGCCGCGGGTTCCTGGACAGGACCCCAGCGCCTCATGCACATTTGCCTCGAGCTGCTGGCAGTACGCCTGGCCCTGCACAGCTTTCGAGCATTGCTCAGGGGCCAACACGTACTTCTCCGTTCAGACAACACCGCTGCACTAGCGTACATCAACCACCACGGTGGTCTACGCTCACGCCGGTGGTCGCAGCTCGCCTGCCACCTCCTGATATGGAGTCAGAAGCACCTGAGGTCCCTTCGTGCAGTGTACATTCCAGGAGACCGGAACCTGGCGGCCGACGAGCGGTCACGGGTCCGCCTATCTCTGGCGAACGGCGACTCCATCCCCAGACGGCCAGCTGATTTGGG
Source organism: Pimephales promelas (assembly GCF_988280905.1). NCBI lineage: Eukaryota > Metazoa > Chordata > Actinopteri > Cypriniformes > Leuciscidae > Pimephales > Pimephales promelas. The sequence goes on along the minus strand of NC_142775.1, from coordinate 10,789,267 downwards.
ACCAGTTCGGGGAGGCACAGATACTTCTGTTCGCCTCCCGGGACTCATCCCACTGTGCCCAGTTTTATTCCCTGTCCGAGGGCACACTCGGCACAGATGCACTGGCGCACAGCTGGCTGCGGGGCCCACGCAAGTATGCGTTTTCCCCAGTGAGCCTTCTTGCACGGGTGTTGTGCAAGATCAAGGAGGACGAGGAGCAGGTCTTGCTGGTAGCCCCCTATTGGCCCACCAAGTCGTGGTTCTCCGAACTCATGCTCCTCGCGACAGCACCTCCTTGGCCTATTCCTCTGAGACTAGATCTACTCACTCAGAGACGGGGCACTCTGTGGCACCCTCGTCCCGATCTTGGAGGCTACACGTGTGGCTCCGGGACGGGACGGGGCAGCTTGAGTTCGCTGCCACCTGCGGTGGCGGCAATCATCACTTCCGCTAGAGCGTCGTCCACGAGACACCTGTACGCGCTGAAGTGGAACCTCTTCGTCAACTGGTGCTCTTCTCGTGGAGAAGACCCCCGGAGATGTTCGATCGGGGTCGTGCTTTCCTTCCTGCAAGAAGGGTTGGAGCGTAGGCTGTCGCCCTCCACCCTTAGGGTTCATGTCGCGGCCATTGCCGCGTCTCGTGATGCAGTGAAAGGTAAGTCTATGGGAAGCATGACCTGGTCATCAGGTTCCTGAGGGGAGTAGGAGGCTAAATCCGCCTCCCTCCCCTCGTGCCCTCTGGGGACCTCTCAGTAGATCTAAGTGCTCTGCAGAGGCCTCCCCTGGAGCCTTTGCAGTCGGTAGAGTTTTGGCCCTGTCCTATGTAGACAGCACTCCTGATTGCATTGGCCTCCATCAGGAGAGTAAGGGACCTGCAAGCACTCTCCGTTGACGAAGCGTGCCTGGAGTTCGGGCCGGCTTACTCTCACGTGTTCTTGAGACCCCGGCCTGGATATATGCCCAAGGTTCCTACCACTCCCTTCCGGGACCAGGTGGTGAACCTGCAAGCGCTGCCCCTGGAGGAGGCAGTCCCAGCCTTGCACTGCTCTGTCCAGTATGTGCACTCCGCACCTACGTCGACAGAACGCGGTGTTCAGGACCTCAGACCAGCTCTTGTCTGTCATGGGGGGAGCCAGAAGGGAAGGGCTCTCTCAAAGCAACGGCTGTCTCACTGGTTAGTGGACGCCATTGCTTTGTCTTACCAGCAGCAAGGCCGTCCGTGCCCCCTTGGTGTGACGGCTCATTCCACTCGGAGTGTGGCCTCCTCTTGGGCTCTAGCGCACGGCGCCTCGCTAACAGACATTGCAGAGCTGCAGGCTAGGCAACACCAAACACCTTCGCGAGATTCTATAATCTGCGAATTGAGCCGGTGTCCTCTCATGTACTCGCTCCGCCAGTACTGGACCCGCTTAGGTGTCTTCGCTTGCTCGCCATTCCACTCCCCGGATTGGATAAGTGCGATATTTCCTCAGTGTCTTCCGTTGAAGCCTTGAGTCCTCCAGCACCGACGATGCGAGCACCACTGCTGTTGCTCTGGATGCTGGCTAGGTGCCTCCATGTGCACGGTTCCCTATGGTAACTGTCTCATGTGTATTATCCACTGTAAGCCTCTCTGAGCATGTGTCTTCCCTTGGCAAGCCATCTGCCACCCCTGGAGTTAAATTCTAGTAGCCACCTGCGGTTGGTGCTCCAGTGATCTCCATATGTGTTCCTATGCGGCCATATGTGTATTGTAAGCCCTCCTTCGGTAGGCATCTGGTAGCACGTCCCTCCCGGGATATGTTTCCCAGTGTACCTTGGTATTCCTGTGTCAAAGTAGGATTTTTACAAAGTACTACTACTGACCTATAAAGCCCTAAATGGTTTAGCTCCTGTGTATTTAATGGACCTTCTATCGCCCTACAATCCATCGCGTTCTTTAAGATCACTAAATTCGAGGCTTCTGGACATTCCTAGGATATCTTTGTCCACTAAAGGAGGGAGGGCGTTCTCTCATTTAGCTCCAAAACTCTGGAATAGCCTTCCCAATTTGGTTCGAGGCTCTGACTCGCTGTCCCAGTTTTAAAACTAGATTAAAGAAGCATCTCTTCAATCAAGCATTCACATAATGCTTACCTTCTAATGAGAATTAATGGGAATTGAGGCGAATACAAATTATCCGATTTCTAATTCCTTGTCCACGCCCCATCAACTCGGGTTTAAAGGTATTGGAATTGCTTCTGCCTTCAGTTAAAGATTATCAGATGCATTGTCGAATCTTCCCACATAAACATGTTTTCAATTTCATAACTGTGAAAGGACATATTAAACACACAGACAAAAATACCGTAAAATAAAAAGCTTGTTATTTAGTTTGTTTAATCAAAAGTTGTAGCCTATCAACATTTTGTAGGTATTCCCTCCATTTTATTTTGCCCTTCAGTCATGTTTTGGTGATTACTACCTCCAAAACATATTACCACTGTACTAAAACATGTGGGTCTTATCTATCAAAATGTGTCTACAATGGTAAAAATAGGCTTAAGTTAATGGAAAAGTTGCAACTTACTGTAAAGCTCAAGTCAGTTGAGCTTTACAGTAACTTGAGCTTTACAGTAACTTAAGTCTATTTTGACCATTTGCAAAAATTAAAAATTAAATTGAGAAAAAATTATAAAAAAAAAAAAATATATATACAAAATTAAAAATGAGAACACTTTAGAATAAATTCAATAAAATCTAAGGGACCCCTATTTTTATGTTAGATTCATTCAGTGCAAGTAAAGGAAAAATAGGGGGAGGGTTATTTTGAGGTTTGTGCTCCTAACTCAGGAACCACAAATGAAAGGGCTATTTCTTGGTCAGGGGAAATGATTTGCACCTACTGGAAAATGTTAGCAAATGCAAGATGGCTGGATATATGACTCACTGCTGTGATATCTTGGGGGGAGGGTGGTGGTCGTCTTGAATGTGGGGCTGAGACATTTGTTTACTTTCCAGGCAGTTTGGCTTGGAGGCTCCAAAAGGGGACCACAGTGGAAAGCATGATTTTCCAGAGCTTTGTAAAACAGGGGGGTGGGGGGCTGAGGTCAGAGGTGACGCTTCAAAATGGTTTCAGTATAGAAATACTCTTGGGGAGATACTCAAATGAATGATATCCATATTCTCAATCTTCCCTTTTGCTTTCCAGCAGTTTTTTTTTTATCTCAATCAATAATAGGTGCACAGAGTACAGGTGGTATTGTAAGTATGCATGCTTTTCAAGGTAGACAAAATAGTGTGTCACACACAGTCAAATGCTCACAGGAGTTATGACTAAGAGGTCAGTCTAAGAGCATAAACCACATTTTCTGAAACTTGAGTTTGCTGCTTTGCTCATCTGAGCAAAGGTAACTTATGCGTTTTGTATGGTCACCAATCTAATGCTTTAGTTAAAAGCTCTCATCTTGATGATTTTTATTTTACTTTTTGGCTTGGATTATTCTTGTTTAATGTGTCTGGCCAAAAATTTTAATGTGTCTTGTTTAATGTGTCGGTATGTGAGACAAAAAGTTTTAAGAAATTCCTAAGCTCATTTTTCAAAACTACATGACACTTGAACAAAAGCCTTGGACAGTGAGATTTATATTTCAGGGTCATGTTAATGGACATTTTTTTTATTACTATTACAAAACTTCTAGTCATGCTGCTGCTGAGCCACGCCCCCTTACCCTCCCTCAGCACCCTCCATTACAGGAATGCATGTAGATCTTCTCTTGTCTGTTCCATTGTGGGGGTGTGATTGATAACTTCAATGATGCTTAAAGTTTAAAAGCACAAAAAAAGAATAGCCTTTGGGGTATCCTAGGGTGAACACCAGCATTTTCCATGTCTTAAAGGGATAGTTCACCCAAAAATGAAAATTCTATCATCGTTTACTCACACTCAAGTTGTTCCAAACCTCTGTATGTTTATTTGTTCTGCTGTACACAAAGGAAGATATTTGGAAGAATGTTTTAATCAAACAGATCTCAATCCCCATTTTCTACCATAGTATGTATTTTTCCTACTATGGAAGTCAATGGGGATTGAGATCTGTTTGATTAAAACATTCTTCCAAATCTTCCTTTGTCTACAGCAAGTAAATAAAGTATTTGAAACAAAGGATTGTGATCTTTACATTATTGTACAAAGTGTCGGTGATGTCAAGCTGATGTCACACTGTTTTGTTATTCTGATAGCTCTTAAAATTGATGATTACATGTTTAAACAGTGTGCATGTCTCTGCAGAGAAAGTTGACTCATTCAAAAATGTGTCCATATTCTCTTCTTCATGTGACTGATTGATGGCAGAACAAGGATAAAAGGCAGCCCCAAGCAAGTTTTCTTTCAAATAGCTGTTAGCTGAGTAATGACAGTCGGGCATAGCATTATTTTTTTATTTTCTTTTTATTTATTTTTTTGGCCTGTTGTTAGCACATGTGTGTTGCTACTTGCAGCTCTGCATGTTATGTTCCCTCAATTCAGGATTAAATGCTTGGAACAATGAAGTGTCTAAATATTGTTCACTGCATATAAATATAATGCTCATTTGCATCGTCGCTTTATATGCTCCTTCTCACCAAGCTCTCACCAAACATTCGTGAGAGAGAAGTTGTTACTTGGCATTTCAAGAAATTACATGTTTCAATGTTTGTGTGTTTATGGATCTAAGATGCCATTTTTTTAAGATGCCATCCTGGGATCATAGGGTTCCTCCTCCTCCTCCAATAAAAAGCCCCATTGGTTAGTAAAACCATTGCAAAATTGAGAAGAGGCACATGTTTTTAGTTTCTCTCGAAACTGCCTGTGCTTGGCACAAGTCCATTTTCTTTACTAAAGTAACAAAATCTGTTCAAAAATTCAGATCCTCATGTCTTGTTCAGTGTTCACAAAATTTATCTGTTTTACGTTCCATTCTTTTTTAAGAATCTTGAAGCTTCTCATACAAAAGAGTTTTCCGTTGCTTGAGAAGATAAATGCAGAAGTAAAGCAGTGACTGTCTGGGGGGTTGCTGTAAAGGGAGCTGGGGCTTTCAACTGCAGTGTAAAAGGGAAATGCTAAAGCCATGATGAATAGGATATGACCTCAGTGCTCAGATCTGTTCTCCACATCAGCTACACGCTGCTTGCCTAATTGAACTGTTTTCTGGAAGAAGTGAGCTATTGGCTGTTGGCTTGTTGAGCTAATTGTTGAGCTTGGTATAGATATATTGTTTGTACCTCTTTGATGTGATTACCCTTTTGCTAAGCTTGTTTAGAATTAGTTTATATAAAAAAGTAAATTCTGTCATAGCATTATCATGACTTGGCTTGCATTCTTCCATGGAACACAAAATAATGTTGCAGAATGTATTGTATGTGATTTGATTAGCTGTTTGCAAAATCCATACAGGATTGCTTTTGAAGGCTGGAAAAAAAAAAATTCCAGCTTTAATAAGGAGAGGCATTTTCAAATCATTTCCAATTTCCAATTATATTTACCCAATAACAAACAGGGATAGTGAAAGAAGAGGCGTGCTTGTATCACTGCAGAACAAAATGTTGTATTTATTCAGATCATCTTATAGGCCATCTTCCCGTGCAAACAAGTCTGGTTGGGTGTTTATTCAGGGGTTCTTTCTGTTGCCATCCTCATAAAGTGCAGACCTGTCAAGTCTGAATGTGCAGACTTGATACACGGCTTACATGTGTAAAAATAAAACACTTGTAAACTATCGAACACCTACATGCTGCTGTTGTTTATGGAAACAACAGGATGCAGACAAATCATGAACCCATGCTAACATTGTTTTAGAACAAAAACTGAGAGAAGTGCTTTAAGGCCAGAATAAACAGAGCAAACATAGAGGACAGATGGAAATTGTAAAACCAGTTAATAGAAAAAGTTGAAAATGCATTTACAGCACACTATCAATTCTGAAGAGACTGAATGGATTAAACATGTTCTCTTCAGTGTTGTGGTATTGCCATTTGCTGTTCAAGGGTGCTGCAATATGTGAACTCTTGGGATTGGAATTTGGCTTGACTTTGTGCAGATGTTGTTTGTGCGGTTGCTGGATTTAAGTGATGCTGTTCTTCTCGCTACGCATGGTTAGCCTTCTTATCCCTAACTGCCACACTGTTCTGTTCCTATGGTTTCAGTGTTGTATTTGTCTTTTCAGATCACACTAAAAATATTTGATGTAACTTTCATTTGGAAGTAGAGTCTTTGGGATTTTTCTTAACATTCTTGACCAATCAACCTCTTTTTGTTTTTGTTGACTGATGATAATAAAAAAAGTAACACTTTAGAATAATGGTCCATCGGCAACACTTTACAATAAGGTTCATTAGTTAACATTAGTAAATGCATTAACTAACATGAACTAACAGTGAGCAATGCATTAGTTACAGTGTTTATTAATCTTTGTTAATGTTAGTTAATACAAATACAGCTGTTCATTGTGCGTTCATGTTAGTTCACAGTCCATTAACTAATGTTAACTAATACAACCTTTGATTTTAATAACGTATTAGTAAATGTTGGAATTAATATTAACTAAGATTAATAAATGCTGAAGAAGTATTGTTCACATATTGTACATGTTAACTAATGTAGTTAACTAATGCTAACTAATGAACCTTATTGTAAAGTGTTACCGGTCCATCATTAATAAGTAACTATGCAGGAAGTAATGCAGGACTAATGAGTAGAACATTAGCACACTTAAGCTAACTAAAACTGGCCTACAACTACAGTAACTCGATGAATTAACGTTGGCAGAGTACACCACGTGATGCGTCTGAGCGAATCACGTTAGCAGAAACCAACAGTTGCCAGATTTCATTGTTACTAAAGCTATCCCTCTTTGGACATTCACAATTGGCTACTGATATAGAGGAAATGCCCATATTTGTGTTACATAGCGTTGTGCACGAGAAGACTGCTTTTCCAACGATACCGGTCATGACAGACTTCAGTAAACAGACTGAGCGCGGCATGACGCGCTGGAATGCTATATGTCTCGCCTTAAAGTTCACCTCAAGATGAAAACTTCCTGATAATTTACTCACCGAAATGACATCCAAGATGTCCATGTCTTTCTTTCTTCAGTGGAAAAGACTGAGTTGCTTCAAACAGTATCTCTGCACGTTCCCAGCTGAGGAATAGGGTCTTAACTAGCGAAACGATCAGTAATTTAAAAAAAAAAAAATATATATATATATATATATACACTTTTTAAACATACAGTATGTCATTTTTGGCCACCAGGGGTCACTCAATCAAAATAATGACAAAAGACGTACTTTGATGACGTCGGGAAAGAGCGTGGGCTCACAGGAGTTGTTGTCGCTGTCAATAACAACCAGCCCTCTGCGGTAGATAGATTCGATGTTCATTGGAACATGTGCGCTCTGTCATTCCCCACATTCCTTGCTCATTCTAAGTATTTTGACAATCACGTCTTTTCGAACAGAGAGATATATGAATTATCAGACCCCTATTAAATCAATATTCCATCTAGCTAGTATTAATAGATGTTTAAAAAACACGGTCAACTTTCGTTAATAATTATCAACCCGATCACACTAAATGCGTTTTTATAGCATGCATCTGTATTGTCGTGTTATTTATACGCCAAAGTTTACGTGCATATGATACGCATTGGTTTAGGTGTGGGGTTGGGTTGGGTGCATGTGTATTATATGTTTGGGTAGAATTAGTGGTGTGGAGTGCGTGTGTATTACACGCAACTGAACTGCGTATCAAATGCGAAAAAAAAAACTGCGACTCACGTGCACGTAAAAAATCATTTTCGCATATAAATTACACGACAATACATGATGCGTGTTATAGAGACCCATTTACATGTTTTATACATGATATCGAACAAGTTCACATTAGTGAACTGCATATGAAGCTACTTTCTCCAGCTATATATAGAACAAATATGAATTAACATTATACTATACATAAGAGCTTGTCCGCCTGCATTTTACACATGACATCGTTTCACAAAATATACGGATAATATAGTTAGCTGAATGTGTGCTTGTGCTTACATGTTTATTAGAATGCAAGCGAGATTAGCATCTCTCTGTAGATTTTGCTTATCACAAAGCTTTCTCCATTTTTTAAATGCAACCCCAATGTTTACCCGTGTCATGCTTCTTCTCCTGTCCCAAACCCTTCTCGGGTCATATTTTTCACCCGTTTGCGCTTTACTGAACTGGCTCCAGCAGCAGAACGTGCAGGCAAAGCATAATCGTGGTCCATAACTATATAATACAAACTAATATAAATATTACATATAATAGTCTTGGTCAAGTTTGGTGCAGTTGCAAAATAATATTAACCACTACTTTTTTTTCTTCCTCATTTTCTTTGCTTTTATTGGCGGTCGTCCAGTGTTCCCCTTGTGTTTGGCAGTTTCACCGTTAGAGAAAATAGAGGAGTCAAAGGTTATATGACGCCATAGGCGGGCAACGAAACGGAAATAAAGGAACTTCCCGTGTCTTCGAATTAAACTATAAATTTCTACGGACTTAAAAGTTGGTGGAAACTGCCAGGATAATGTAAGTACACATCTAATAGAAATATATAACATACAGTTATTTTTGATTTTTAAAGCAGAAAAAATACATATTGTGCCTTTAACCACAATTGTTAGTTTGAGACGCGCCAGGGATTACGCCACCACAAAGTGTCACCTCATCTAAGTTATTTGTCTGTGTACTCCATTCTCTGGTTCAAAAAGGAAGGGAAGGGCGAAAAATTCCATCTCATTTTTCCCGTTCCCATTCAAAATCGCATGACATCTTTTATTTATTTATTTAATAGTATTATTTAACAAAAAAAAATTAAAACAAAATTGTGATGTCGTAATGCCTGGTTACAAACCAGCCGACCAGCACAAGACGAACAATTGCTCTCTAAAGAATAGAAAGATTAGACTTAGTAAGTAATAAGATTAGTAATATTAGACTAAGATTAGTAACAATGATATTATTACTGTCCCTTCTGTAGTATCATATTGGAGTGATTGTTTTGATGATTCTCTGGAAGAAAGTGTGGTCTTTATCCAACAACTGGTCTTTTATAGATTTAATCACTAATTAAGTTAAAGAGGTGTCTTTTAAGTTGTTACATCGATTTTACCCAGTCAATCCTTATATAAAAAAAAATCTGAGTTGGATCCCCTATGCTCCTTCTGTGGAGTGGAAGATACCTCTTTTGGGGTACTTTTGTGTTGCTACTTTTAGGAAGAAACTTTGTCTGTTTGTACGTGCTTGGAATATAAGGATGAATTATTTGGATTTTATAATCTGACAAGAATCTAAAAGACAAGTTTTCCTTATAAATCTATAAATCTATTTTTAAGTGTAAAGTGTACATTTTTGTCTGTCAAACCTCTTTTTATTAGTGGTGCTTGCTGAAAGCAAGGCAACACTATTACTATTGTGTTTTTTGAGTCGGCCAAAAAGTTTGGCGCGCTACTCCTCCCGCAGTTTTTGTCACACACCCATGAATGAGGTCTCAAATCGTGCGGAATATTCGGGAATGGTGTGCTATGACTTTTCTAAGCGATCGGGGGTACGATGTTCGCCCGAAGGGCGAACAAATTTCCCAAAAATCCCATAGACTTAACATTGCGACAAACTTTGACGACTCATAGCTCCGAGCGAGGATTTCACAGAAGCCTGCGATTTACCACATTTGAAGAGGCTGACAGGCTCTGTAAGAACATACCTCACAATGGGGTAAAAGTTGCACCCCTGGGGGGCAGGAGCTGCCCAAATTTTCCCCCATTGACCCCAATGTTATTTAAAATTTCTAGTATAGCATTATACTATTCCAGGAAAAAGTTTGGCGCACTCCTACGTCCACAGTTTTTGTCACAGACCCATGAATGAGGCATCAAATCGTGCGGCCTATTGAAGAGAAGTGTCCTATCACTTTTATCAGAGATCGGGGGTACGGTGTTCGACCCAGGGGCGAACAAATTTCCAAAAAATCCCATAGACTTAACATTGAGACAAACTTTGACGACTCATAGCTCCGAACGAGGATTTCTGACAAATGTGTGATTTGCCACATTTGAAGAGGCTGGCAGGCTCTGTAAGAACATACCTCACAATGGGGTAAAAGTTGCACCCCTGGGGGGCAGGAGCTACCCAAAATTTTCCCCCTTGACTTACTATGGTGAAGGATGTCCCATCAAATGCATGTGTTTTTCCTACTATGGTAAATTGCATAGGGATTTTGTATTGAACATAGCTCTGGATCATAGTGTCATAGAGACAAGGGGGCGGGCTCATTTTACTCAGACGACCAATCAGTCTCTCAGGATCATTGTGAAGCTATCAAGCCACGCCCTAGCAACCATATAGAGCACCTTAGCAACAACTCCCATAGACTTCCATTGAAAGAGATCAAAGGGATATCTCCGGATAGAAGTGTCATAGAAACACAAGGGTGGTCTCGTTTGACTCGGGGTAGCAAACAGCCAATCATGAATCACCTCAACAATTTCTGGCCACACCCTAGCAACCATTATCGAGCACCTTAGCAACCAAATTTTAAAGAGGGATATCTTCCATTCTGAATGTCATACAGGCTTGGGAGTTGTATTATATCAATTATACTGACAAGCAGCCTTTGGAGATTCATGATTGGCAGCTGCCAAGCCACTCCCTAGCAACCAAAAAGAGTACCCTAGCAACCATTTTGCAAGGCCTACATCTCTTTATCAGAACATCGTATAGAGATGGGGGTTGGTTTATACATTCACATTGACTTTGGAGCTTCATGATTGGAAGCTGCCAAGCCACTCCCTAGCAACCAAACAGAGTACCCTAGCAACCATTTTGTAACAGCTATATCTCAGCATCAGAACATTGTATCACGATGGGGGTTGGGTCTTTTGACTCATGCTAGCACATAGAACTTTCAAAATGCTAAACATGCTAGCTGTGAATAGCCACATGCTAATATTGATTAGCTAAGTGCTAAATCATGCCATGAACAATATAAAAACTCTATAATAACCATATGTGAACACTACCAACCACCTAGTAATACCATAGCAACTACCCATAATACCCTAGCAACAACCTAACAACACCATAGCAACCACCCAGAACACCCTAGCAACCGCATAGCAACACCCTAGCAACCACCTAGAAACTATCCAGAACACCTTAGCAACACCCTAGCAACCACCTAGCAACACCCTAGCAACCACCCCAAACACCATAGCAACCACCTAGCAACACCTTAGCAACCACCCAGAACACCCTAGTAACCACCTAGCAACAACATAGCAACCACCGAGCAACACCCTAGCAACCGCCTAGCAACCATCCAGAACACCTTAGCAACACCCTAGCAACCACCTAGCAACACCCTAGCAACCACCTTGCAATACCCTAGCAACCACCTAGCAACCACCCAGAACACCCTAGCAACCGCCTAGCAACACCCTAGCAACCACCTAGCAACACCTTAGCAACCACCGAGCAACACCCTAGCAACTGCCTAGCAACCTTCCAGAACACATTAGAAACACCCTAGCAACCACCTAGCAACCATCCAGAACACCCTAACAACCGCCTAGCAACAACCTAGCAACACCCTAGCAACAACCCAGAACACCCTAGCAACCACCTAGCAACACCTTAGCAACTACCCAGAACACATTGGCAACCACCCATAATACCCTAGCAACTGCATAGCAACCACCCAGAATACCCTGACAACCAACTAGCAACCACCCAGAACACCCTAGCAACCGGGTGGTGAGTTTTGCCACTGCAAGCACCACTTCACATTTTCATCTGGAAATGTACATTCTAGTTAGTGGTGCTTGCTGAAAGCAAGGCAACACTATTACTATTGTGTTTTTTGAGTCGGCCAAAAAGTTTGGCGCGCTACTCCTCCCGCAGTTTTTGTCACACACCCATGAATGAGGTCTCAAATCGTGCGGAATATTCGGGAATGGTGTGCTATGACTTTTCTAAGCGATCGGGGGTACGATGTTCGCCCGAAGGGCGAACAAATTTCCCAAAAATCCCATAGACTTAACATTGCGACAAACTTTGACGACTCATAGCTCCGAGCGAGGATTTCACAGAAGCCTGTGATTTACCACATTTGAAGAGGCTGACAGGCTCTGTAAGAACATACCTCACAATGGGGTAAAAGTTGCACCCCTGGGGGGCAGGAGCTACCCAAATTTTCCCCCATTGACCCCAATGTTATTTAAAATTTCTAGTATAGCATTATACTATTCCAGGAAAAAGTTTGGCGCACTCCTACGTCCACAGTTTTTGTCACAGACCCATGAATGAGGCATCAAATCGTGCGGCCTATTGAAGAGAAGTGTCCTATCACTTTTATCAGAGATCGGGGGTACGGTGTTCGACCCAGGGGCGAACAAATTTCCAAAAAATCCCATAGACTTAACATTGAGACAAACTTTGACGACTCATAGCTCCGAACAACGATTTCGGAAAAACGTGTGATTTGCCACATTTGAAGAGGCTGGCAGGCTCTGTAAGAACATACCTCACAATGGGGTAAAAGTTGCACCCCTGGGGGGCAGGAGCTACCCAAAATTTTCCCCATTGACTTACTATGGTGAAGGATGTCCCATCAAATGCATGTGTTTTTCCTACTATGGTAAATTGCATAGGGATTTTGCATTGAACATAGCTCTGGATCATAGTGTCATAGAGACAAGGGGGCGGGCTCATTTTACTCAGACGACCAATCAGTCTCTCAGGATCATTGTGAAGCTATCAAGCCACGCCCTAGCAACCATATAGAGCACCTTAGCAACAACTCCCATAGACTTCCATTGAAAGAGATCAAAGGGATATCTCCGGATAGAAGTGTCATAGAAACACAAGGGTGGTCTCGTTTGACTCGGGGTAGCAAACAGCCAATCATGAATCACCTCAACAATTTCTGACCACACCCTAGCAACCATTATCGAGCACCTTAGCAACCAAATTTTAAAGAGGGATATCTTCCATTCTGAATGTCATACAGGCTTGGGAGTTGTATTATATAAATTATACTGACAAGCAGCCTTTGGAGATTCATGATTGGCAGCTGCCAAGCCACTCCCTAGCAACCAAAAAGAGTACCCTAGCAACCATTTTGCAAGGCCTACATCTCTGCATCAGAACATCGTATAGAGATGGGGGTTGGTTTATACATTCACATTGACTTTGGAGCTTCATGATTGGAAGCTGCCAAGCCACTCCCTAGCAACCAAACAGAGTACCCTAGCAACCATTTTGTAACAGCTATATCTCAGCATCAGAACATTGTATCACGATGGGGGTTGGGTCTTTTGACTCATGCTAGCACATAGAACTTTCAAAATGCTAAACATGCTAGCTGTGAATAGCTACATGCTAATATTGATTAGCTAAGTGCTAAATCATGCCATGAACAATATAAAAACTCTATAATAACCATATGTGAACACTACCAACCACCTAGTAATACCATAGCAACTACCCAGAATACCCTAGCAACAACCTAACAACACCATAGCAACCACCCAGAACACCCTAGCAACCGCATAGCAACACCCTAGCAACCACCTAGAAACTATCCAGAACACCTTAGCAACACCCTAGCAACCACCTAGCAACACCCTAGCAACCACCCCAAACACCATAGCAACCACCTAGCAACACCTTAGCAACCAACCATAACACCCTAGCAACCGCCTAGCAACCATCCAGAACACCTTAGCAACACCCTAGCAACCACCTAGCAACACCCTAGCAACCACCCAGAACACCCTAGCAACCACCTAGCAACACCCTAGCAACCACCCAGAACACCCTAGCAACACCCTAGCAACCACCTAGCAACACCTTAGCAACCACCGAGCAACACCCTAGCAACCTTCCAGAACACCTTAGCAATACCCTAGCAACCACCCAGAACACCCTAGCAACCGCCTAGCAACACCCTAGCAACCACCCAGAACACCCTAGCAACCACCTAGCAATACCTTAGCAACCACCCAGAACACCTTGGCAACCACCCATAATACCCTAGCAACACCCTAGCAACCACCTAGCAACACCCTAGAAACCACCTAGCAACCACCCTAGCAACCACCCAGAACACCCTAGCAACCGGGTGGTGAGTTTTGCCACTGCAAGCACCACTTCACATTTTCCTCTGGAAATGTACATTCTAGTTAGTGGTGCTTGCTGAAAGCAAGGCAACACTATTACTATTGTGTTTTTTGAGTCGGCCCAAAAGTTTGGCACGCTACTCCTCCCGCAGTTTTTGTCACACACCCATGAATGAGGTCTCAAAACGTGCGGATTATTCGGGAATGGTGTGCTATGACTTTTCTAAGCGATCGGGGGTACGATGTTCGCCCGAAGGGCGAACAAATTTCCCAAAAATCCCATAGACTTAACATTGCGACAAACTTTGACGACTCATAGCTCCGAGCGAGAATTTCACAGAAGCCTGAGATTTACCACATTTGAAGAGGCTGACAGGCTCTGTAAGAACATACCTCACAATGGGGTAAAAGTTGCACCCCTGGGGGGCAGGAGCTGCCCAAATTTTCCCCCATTGACCCCAATGTTATTTAAAATTTCTAGTATAGCATTATACTATTCCAGGAAAAAGTTTGGCGCACTCCTACGTCCACAGTTTTTGTCACAGACCCATGAATGAGGCATCAAATCGTGCGGCCTATTGAAGAGAAGTGTCCTATCACTTTTATCAGAGATCGGGGGTACGGTGTTCGACCCAGGGGCGAACAAATTTCCCAAAAATCCCATAGACTTAACATTGAGACAAACTTTGACGACTCATAGCTCCGAACAACGATTTCGGAAAAACGTGTGATTTGCCACATTTGAAGAGGCTGGCAGCCTCTGTAAGAACATACCTCACAATGGGGTAAAAGTTGCACCCCTGGGGGGCAGGAGCTACCCAAAATTTTCCCCATTGACTTACTATGGTGAAGGATGTCCCATCAAATGCATGTGTTTTTCCTACTATGGTAAATTGCATAGGGATTTTGTATTGAACATAGCTCTGGATCATAGTGTCATAGAGACAAGGGGGCGGGCTCATTTTACTCAGACGACCAATCAGTCTCTCAGGATCATTGTGAAGCTATAAAGCCACGCCCTAGCAACCATATAGAGCACCTTAGCAACAACTCCCATAGACTTCCATTGAAAGAGATCAAAGGGATATCTCCGGATAGAAGTGTCATAGAAACACAAGGGTGGTCTCGTTTGACTCGGGGTAGCAAACAGCCAATCATGAATCACCTCAACAATTTCTGGCCACACCCTAGCAACCATTATCGAGCACCTTAGCAACCAAATTTTAAAGAGGGATATCTTCCATTCTGAATGTCATACAGGCTTGGGAGTTGTATTATATCAATTATACTGACAAGCAGCCTTTGGAGATTCATGATTGGCAGCTGCCAAGCCACTCCCTAGCAACCAAAAAGAGTACCCTAGCAACCATTTTGCAAGGCCTACATCTCTTTATCAGAACATCGTATAGAGATGGGGGTTGGTTTATACATTCACATTGACTTTGGAGCTTCATGATTGGAAGCTGCCAAGCCACTCCCTAGCAACCAAACAGAGTACCCTAGCAACCATTTTGTAACAGCTATATCTCAGCATCAGAACATTGTATCACGATGGGGGTTGGGTCTTTTGACTCATGCTAGCACATAGAACTTTCAAAATGCTAAACATGCTAGCTGTGAATAGCTACATGCTAATATTGATTAGCTAAGTGCTAAATCATGCCATGAACAATATAAAAACTCTATAATAACCATATGTGAACACTACCAACCACCTAGTAATACCATAGCAACTACCCAGAATACCCTAGCAACAACCTAACAACACCATAGCAACCTTCCAGAACACCCTAGCAACCGCATAGCAACACCCTAGCAACCACCTAGAAACTATCCAGAACACCTTAGCAACACCCTAGCAACCACCTAGCAACACCCTAGCAACCACCCCAAACACCATAGCAACCACCTAGAAACACCTTAGCAACCACCCAGAACACCCTAGCAACAACCTAGCAACACCATAGCAACCACCGAGCAACACCCTAGCAACCGCCTAGCAACTATCCAGAACACCTTAGCAACACCCTAGCAACCACCCAGAACACCCTAGCAACCACCTTGCAATACCCTAGCAACCACCTAGCAACACCCTAGCAACCACCCAGAACACCCTAGCAACCGCCTAGCAACACCCTAGCAACCACCTAGCAACACCTTAGCAACCACCGAGCAACACCCTAGCAACTGCCTAGCAACCTTCCAGAACACCTTAGAAACACCCTAGCAACCACCTAGCAACCATCCAGAACACCCTAACAACCGCCTAGCAACAACCTAGCAACAACCTAGTAACACCATAGCAATCACCCAGAACACCCTACAAACAACCTAGCAACACCCTAGCAACCACCCCAAACACCATAGCAACCACCCAGAACACCCTTGCAACCGCCTAGCAACACCCTAGCAACCGCCTAGCAACCATCCAGAACACCTTAGCAACACCCTAGCATCCACCTAGCAACACCCAAGAAACCACCCAGAACACCCTAGCAACCACCTAGCAACACCTTAGCAACCACCCAGAATACCCTAGCAACCACCTAGCAACACCATAGCAACCACCCAGAACACCCTAGCAACCATCCAGAATACCTTAGCAACACCCTAGCAACCGCCTAGCAACACCCTAGCAACCACCTAGAACATTCTAGCAACCACCTAGCAACACCCTAGCAACAACCCAGGACATCCTAGCAACCACCCAGAACACCCTAGCAACCACCCAGAACACCTTAGCAACCACCCACAATACCCTAGCAACCACATAGCAACACCATAGCAACCACCCAGAACACCGTAGCAATCACCTAGCAACACCCTAGCAACCACCTAGCAACCATCCAGAACACATTAGCAACACCCTAGCAACACCCTAGCAACACCCTAGCAACCACTCAGAACACCCTAGCAACCACCTAGCCACATGCTAGCTACCATCTTGCAACACCCTAGCAACCACTCAGAACGCCATAGCAACCACCTAACAACACCCTAGCAACCGCCTAGCAACACCCTAGCAACCACCCAGAACACCCTAGCAACCACCCAGAACACCCTAGCAACCGAGCGAGCTTTTTGCCACTGCAAGCACCACTTCACATTTTCCTCTGGAAATGTACATTCTAGTTATTATTATTATTATTTTTTGCAAAGACCTGAAATGTTATTTGGGTACTATCTCTTCTTCTAACAATACCAAAGCTTTAAAGTCTGTTACTTTGTGCACAAAAAAATAAATAAATAAATTATATATATATATATATATATATATATATATATATATATATATATATATATATATATATATAATGAAGACAAAAAGGGACTCGAAGCATTTCTCACTCTCTTTTCCAACAATGCTAAAGCTCTAAAGTCTGTTACATTGTGCACATAAATAGTATTTATGTCAGCAAGTTAAGTTTTACTTGCTTTTACAATCTTTTTTGCTTAGTGTTTATAATTATGTTATTGTTTTTTTATTCTGTTTTGAGATTTAACTGTTCTATTTGCTGTTCTATTTCAATAAAAAATAAAAAAAACAAGAAAAAAAATATATAGCTGACCAACGTGGAATGTAGTAGTTTTGAGTGTATCTTTCTGTCCTTTTTCTTTATTAGAGTTTGTCCATTTTTTTTCATAAATATGAGAGCGAGGGCAAGCATCAGATTTCACAAAGACCTTCATTTTCTCTTGATGCAGAGACTTTTTTAAGCTCATAATGCAGAGAACAATAACTGCGTTTCAATTTCAGACAAAGGGGCTTTGTTAAAATCCATGCAACTAAAAGTAGTTTTATTGGGATTTTGTGGGATGATTTATAATCAGTTGAGGCACAAAGTCAGACGGAAAAAACAGAAAAAAACAACAACAAAACAGAGCAACCTAAGCCATGGGAACTTGATAAGGGTGAAGCACAGTGAAACACAAAATGATTGTTTTGTAAAGATCTGTAAACAGGAGTCCAGCCCTAAATCCATCCCATCCTAGCCAGTACTGACATCTGTCTGTCAAACTTTAACAATCAAAGACATAAAGATTACTAACAATGCCAGTGTTCAGATTTTTGAGTTGTTGTCCCACCCAAAATTTTAGCTAAAAACCAATGATGCTCCAGTGGTGATTTGTTTCGAAGGCTTTGTCAAAACCGTCTTGTCTGAAATTGTACGATTTTCATTGAAAGTAAAACAGTCACTGCATTTCAATGTCTTCCTCTTACCCCTCTCCCTCCAGTGTCTGGATCTGCTCTGATTCTTGGCACAGACATGGTTTACGTCACTTTTGGCATGTGGGGGAGTTGAGGGAGTCAGAGTTGTAGCCTACATGAAAAACAAGTTATAAGTCCGAGCTCAAAAATATCAGTTCTCTGCTTAAAAGGGTTGATCTCATTTAATAGTAACTTTGACCTCTGGTTGTTTGGGAAATGCATGCGTAATTGTTACTTCTTACATTTTCTAAGGGTACAATGTTTGTCTTTTTTAATTTTTGTTCATAAAACAATGCAAATCTCCCCATCAAACAGATTCTTAGCCTACCTCTCTCGCCAATAAAACAACCAGGGCAGTTTTTTTTTTCTTCACTTTTTTCTGTTATAGTTAATTACAAGAAATCGTATTTTTAAAGCAGGTTCAAAGAAAACCTTCAACCACGGTAAATAGTTGTGTTAGACTGCCACCTAGTGTTCTTAATGGGTTTAGCAGGATTTGAATGGTAAATTACAGTAATTCAAGTGTGGGTCTCTGCAGGTTAAAGCAATGAGCATGACGAAATGTCATTACAATTGGTCATGCCTATTCTACATAAAGGCTGGCAATAAGCTTAAACGCTCTTGGCCACAGATTAAAAGGAAGTGAGGGTTGTCAATGAAATGTGCCTTTTTGACCCTATAAAACCTCTTTATTATTTCACAACCAAACACAAGACACATGCATTTTGTTTAGCAAATACTATTTAAGTCTAAATACTGTTCAGCAAATATTGTTTTAACAACCCTAATTCAACCAAACCTAACCCTAATTCAACACTGTACAATGATAAATAGGGATTTACTATGATAGTGATATGTCTGTAATCCTTGTAAACGTAATCCTTGAGTTCATCTGTCTAAATTGTTTGATTGTAAATAGTGGTTTAGCTATTGTGTACTGTGTACGAAAAACTAAGTTATCTACACTCTAAAAGGGGTTTGTTGCAGAGATGCCACATGCAGAAGAACTATTTTTGTTTCCCCAAAGAACATTTCAGTGAACAGTTTTTAAAATAACTATTTTTCTTAGTGTGAAGAACACTTTTAAAAAATCTGAAGAACCTTTTTCCTCTATATGTATTTGTACATAGGCTATTGATATATTGAAGGGGTGGTGTAATGCACTTTTTACAAGATATAAAAAATTATCTGGGGTATTTTGAGCTAAAACTTCACATACAAACTCTGGGGACATCAGAGACTTATTTTACAACATGTTAAAATGGTCCATTTTTGAAGGTGAGCAAAAGCACAAATGTGCAGCTGCTCCGCCCCTCAAGAAGAGGGCGGAGCTTTTTTAACAGCTTGCAGACACGCAGTCACGCACAGAAATGTCAGAAACTGTTCTCTTTTATGTTTAAACCGGAGTTCGACAATGATGGAGAGACTCAATAAGGTGACAACATGTAGAAAGCAACAGGACGTTTATAAGCTTATGAATTCATGTAACTGATGTGGAGTTAACTATCTTCAAGTCATTGAATAGCATATTCTGTCATGATAATAAATCACTTGTGTGGGAACTGTTGTAAGATGCTTACAGAGTGACATGCTATTGCATTTGTGTTATGTGTAGTGTAATAAATGTGAAAAAGATGGATGCGACAGTTTGAGCAGACTCACAAATGTGCTCTAATACAACAACTCTTCCTCTTCTGGACTTACCCTCTTTGATACATGTTCTCGGGGAGCGGGGTTCATGTAAAATTTAGGGTTTGTGATGTCACTAACCCGGGAGGAAGCTTGTGAAGTCGTGACTGTAAAATAAAATATCCTTCCTTTGCTTTGAACTTTGAGTGTCGCAACTTTGCAGATGTTGTTTATGCTCAAACAGCAGCATTATATACTAAAGTTAGAAAAATTAAATCATAATCAATCAGCCTTTTAAACAATGTAGAGACTTCAATATATAAACTATGATTAACTACAGTATAGTTTGCAAATTTTTAACTAGGGTAGGACGGGTACAGTTGAGACATACTGTAGGTACAGTTGAGACACCTTAAATATCTTGCGTGCGCAGCCAGCAAAAGTTGTGATTTTTGCTGTGCACATGCGTATTAGTGTCCTCTTTGATCGTGGGAAATTTGATCAATGGGCGTATCTCCGATCCAAAGATATTGGCAAAAGTGTTTTTTTCTAAGGTAAGACATTCACTTCACCATGCACACTCCACAATGAATAGCTTATTATCCTTATGTGACTGTTAAACGTGACTGGTATAATCACAAACGTTATTCTGTGCCCTAAAAATGGGCATATTTCATGGTATTGTGTCATGCATGGTCATTGCAAAATCTAGAGAAATGCGCGAGGTGGCCAGCGGGGTACAGTTGAGACAACACTGTCTCAACTGTATACCCGTGATAGAGTTCAATTAGGAAACACACTGTTTAGTTGTTCAGTGTTATGATAACAGGTTAAATGTCATAATTAGCCAGCATAAGCTGCAAATGAAATAAAAATGTGGTATTTGTGATCATTAACTGTGTATTATTAATTAATATATAGAATATATTATTTCTGTTTTATAAAATTTAACAAGTGCTAATTAAAATAAAAGTAATGAATTCAAATGGATAAATAAACAAACATGTTGCCCAATTGTTATTTTTTTTTTATTTATGTCTTTATTTATTATATTTTCAATGAATGATTAGTTACCTTTACATCATTAAAAATGGGTGTCTCAACTGTACCATGGTATTGTCTCAACTGTACCACATATGGGTACAGTTGAGACAAAGTTGAAACAAAAAGCACCTTATTTTTATGAGCTAATTGTGGAAAATATAAACTACTTATGAGTAATAATTGATAACATCTTAGTCTACAAGCTAATGAAATGTCATGTGACATGTCATGTGGAAATTCACGTCTTTTCAGTATCTATTTTTGTGTGAAAATTCAAAATGCAAAAAGTGTCTCAACTGTACCCAGTCTACCCTACTTTATATTGTATTTTTGTGTAATGGAAATGTTCCAAGGATGTTAAATGTTCTTTATGGACACATATGCCAATAAGTAACCTTTTATTTGGTAACACTTTATAATAACTACACGCTAATAATCATTAGTTAAGCATGAGTAAACCATTAATTCATCATTCATAAAGCATTAATAGACATTAATAAGCAGTTCATAAACACAGCTATAAATGCTTTCTTCTTGATTTAAAAGCATATCTATAATTTGTTTAATAATTGTATTTTTATCCTTTATTAATGATCAATTTATCATTTCTAAATGAAGAATTGCATTTTTTATTAACCAGTTATTTAAGAGTTTTCAGTGGTTCATACGATTACTTAGAGCGAGAAAGTAAATGATTAATAAACTATTTAAATGTACATTCATACATCTTATTATTCAGACATATAGTGATGGTTACTTAATGTGTTAATAAATTCTTTATTAACATGTATTAATGTTGTAATTAAGGGTTAATTTGGGTAGTTATAAAGCATTTAGTAGTGGTCAGTTAACTATGTTTGTGAGCTCATCTAAAGTGAGGACTAGTCATACCTTGTAAAGCATTTTTAAAGGCTTTTAAATATTTCTATGTTCTGTATCACTGCGTTGTGTTTGTTACATTTTACTGTTTAGAAGATTGACGAGTCTTTAAATCACCTTTATAAATGCTTTACAAAGCATGAATAGTCCTCACTTTAGATTAGCTCACAAAAATAGTTAACTAACCACTACTAAATGCTTTATAACTACCTGTATTTACTACATTTACTTACACTTTCTAAGTGATCTTATGAATGACTGACAACTCTTAAACAACTGGTTTGTAAATAATGCTATACTTCATTTAGAAATTATTAATTGATCATTAACAAAGTATGAAAATACACTCATTAAACGCATTATAGATATACTTATAAATCAAGAAAAAAACATGTATAGCTGTATTTATAAACTGCATATTAATGTCTATTAATGTTTTATAAATGATGAATTAACTGTTTACTCACGCTTAACTAATGATTAATAGTGTGCAGTTATTATAAAGTGTTACCTTTTATTTTTAGATTGAATATGGTGTATCAGATATCCTGAGAACAAATTTTGAAAGGTGCTGGCTTTTAAATGAGGAGTTATTAGAGTTAAGGATAACCAGCTTCACACAGTATGCATCATAGCCTTCTATGTCTGAGGTTGCAATGACACATTATTCTTACATGTTTTACAATAGTTTTGTTGGAGATACTTAACTCTTGAGTACTTTGAGGCTGCACAATGTATAGATGTCATATATGAGTGATATTCAAATACACATTATAAATTGTGCATCTGTGTATTGTTTTATTTAAAATATTTTATTCTGTGGTGTTCAACTAAAAAACAAAACAAAAACCCTGGTTTGATCAATTGGAAAATATTCAATAAAGTTATTGACATGTCAATTGACGATTGGATGAGAACTGAACTAAGCTGGACAGTCACAGTTTATGCAGAACTGCTTTATAGATGATTGTATATAGACAATGTATGATTCTTTTTAGAGCTAAATTGATGATCTTTACAATGGAACTGAATCAACACTGAATTGACTTCAGCTGAACAATAACACTATTTTACACTATACACTATTTTACACTATCTTTTAGAGCTGCTTTACAGCAGAAATGAACTCACTGTAAAGCTGCTTTGAAACAATCTGTATTGTATTAAGTGCTATATAATTAAAGGTGACTGGACTTGACATGCAAGCATTTTGAAAAAAATAGTTCTAAAAAGATTTTTTAAAAGCATCTTCTCTATTCAGTGTTTTTGCCTGACACAATCAGTGGAAGTTAGTATTTCAGTCAACTTTATTTAAATTGTAGTGGTGAAAAATCCTTGATCACAATGTGAAGAGTATCTTGTAAAGAAAGTCCAGTGCATGACTGCATGAGCTGTCTAGCAGTGTTTACAGCTCGTCATGCCCATAAACGTTGTACTCCGTGAGTGATAAGGTCCCATCAGCATTGTGATCATTCTTTTGGAACACATCTGCCACAACATCATCAAAATAGGATTCATCTTTCTGTGTATTTAACTTCTGTGCTTCCATTTTCAAGTATTCTTTAATCTGTAAATACAAAAAACACAAAATATGTAAATAATAATAAATAAATAATCATTAAGGCAAAGTAAATTCCTGATATAACAGTATTACATAATTACCTCATCTTTTGTCAGGGCCTTGTCATCGTCAGCATCAATTTCTTTGAAGGCTTCTATGCTGCGTGGTCCTCTGGTTATGAACAAAAGCTCCACCTCAAAGACCACTGTTGCATTTGGTGGTACAGGACCTATTCCACCACAGAAAGATGATTGCTAATGGTTTTATTAACTTAACTTTTTAAATGCTGCATAATTAACTTATATTAATGTATTTGATAATTTTAATAATTTAAATTTGAGGCCTGTAGAAGACAAAACAAAAAGATTTTATGTCATTTCACCATACTAAGCCTATGTTCATGAGTAGCATTTAGGCCTATGTTTCTTTCATCACCATAGTCCAGTTCCATCCTGAGCTAATTTTTGTTGTATTGTATTGTTGTATGTTGTACTGAACGTATACTTTCTTGTTTTTTAGTTTAAAATAAGTATACTAAAGCACACTTGAATAAACTTCATTTTCGTAAATGCGAGCGCGCGCGCGCGCGCACACACACACACACACACACACACACAGAGAGAGAGAGAGAGAGAGAGAGAGAGAGAGAGAGAGAGAGAGAGAGAGAGAGAGAGAGAGAGAGAGAGTAAACAGCTCTACACGTGAAAGCAGCCTGAGATGTATTGATTTCTCTACGTATATGAAGTAATAGACCTACCTTTTCCTTTCTCGCCATATGCCAAAGAAGGAGGAATTGTAACTCTTCTCTTTTCACCGGGACACATGTCTTTCAGCCCTAAATCCAGCCCCTTAATAACTTCTCCAACGCCTAACACAAACCAGTGTGGGTGACCCGTGTTTGTCGAACGACTTCAAAAAGAAAACAAACACTGGTTTAGGTTGGAAATAAAATAATGTAGCACGTTATGTAGCACGTTATTTTCTGCTAAACACTGCTATTACTCTACCTTAAAGAAGATAAAAATAACCTGCAATACATATATTTAATGCAATAACTTTATGTGTAAAAAAGGCGTTTACCAATACCTGCAATAGAACTGAGATCCGTCTTTAACTAGATATCCATCATAATGCGCATTCAGCATGTCTCCTCTCTTGGATTTCTGGCCGCAGTTTTCAGGCAGAAACGTAACCTCAATTTTAACTTTTGATTCATTTGCACGAATTAATACGATAAAGAGAGTGAGCGTTTGCAGAGTTAAAATCAAACAAAAGTAAAACGTAGATCGGTGGGACATCTTGCACATCTGTCGTCGTGGCGTCGGAGGCCGAACGCTGACGCGGCAGGGCCGCCCAGTTCTCAGATTTCTCACTTGATGTTTGAGGTGCTTAGGTTTTTTTTTTTTTTTTTTTTTTTTTTTTGTGCAATAGATTGTCCTTGTAACGAAGACATGAAGCTGTTATTCAATGACTGAGTAAACATGTTTCATACATAAGAAGCATGGAACAGACAATTTATGGTGCTGAAAACATGCTTTATTAAATTAGTAATTCATAAAACTCAAGGAGGCTGAATATATGTGTAATACTACATAAATTAGTTCTAATAAATCAATGTGCAGGGTTTTTCAGTAATGTATTTTTCTTTTCTTCATACAACACATGAAATCTCTGTGGTACGCACATAGCTTGATGGATACCCTGGCTGCTGACAAAGTAATATTCTAATGCTAACACAAACACACAAAATATAACCTAGAAATCCTCCAAGAGTTGGCACAGCTTCTGCAAAGAAGCACTTGAACTGATTTTACAACTATTGGCCAGGTGATGTTACTTTAATAAAATCCAAATTCAAACAGTCCTTTGCCAGAAACTGTGCACAAACATTATAATTAACTCGTTGTGCAGGCCGCTCGCACATTGAGCTTGTCATTAAAATGGCGGTATGACTTCGTCAGTCTGAACACAAGGCCTAGTTGTCCTGCTTACATGAGGGTAATGCAAACAGCACTCAATGCCTTATGTTCAAGTCATAAATTGTTGTGTACTGCATTACTGCACACACATATGTACAGTGTATAACTTTGTCTCTTTGATTTTTAGTAAACTTCAACAGGGAGCCTCTCTACCTGTTGAGGCAATCTTAAGACTTCAACTTATTGTTGAGGCACATAGTTTTGTTTCGTTTAAAGTTTTACAGGGTATTCGTTCCATGTGAAACTTTCTCCTGTTAAACATTTAGTTCCATTTGTTACTATTGTCATAAATAACAACGCATACATTTTCCATAACCGGTAAATTCGGCTATATACATTATGTACATGTCACAAAATGGTGCAGAACTTCTGGTCATAATTATCCAATATGGCACATTTTATAACAGCTTTAGACTTTAGTCTAGTTTGGCATAAATTAGCGTCAAGTTTGGTATAAAAATAGTTCATATTTACAAGAACAGAAATCCAGGTCTTTATCAAGAACAGAGTATTTTTTTTTCTCATTCCATAAATAACAATGTTTTGAATGAGGGAAATTGGGTGAGGATTGGATTACTATTATATAATAATTATAATCATTTAACTTTTTTTTTTTTTTTTTTTTTACATGGATCGAATGTTGACATTGACAGTAGTGGTATCAGATCCAAACTCATTAACAAGTTTTAAGGTGTATGCACCAGCATCAGTCTCTTTCACTCCACTTATTACTAGAGTGGTGACATCCTGAGAAGTCTCAATCTGCAATCGTCCACTTTCCTCCTTGCTGGACAGTGTCTTCCCTAAATGTGACCATTCTATACATGGACTTGGGTCTCCAATGAAAGCACAGGCTACAGTCAGGACCTTCCCTGATTCGATGCTGATATCTTGAGGGGCAGTCTCAATCTTTGGTGGTATACCTGGTTAAAAAACAAATATGTTATTATTATGGTGATATAGCTCTGCTTATTTCTGTTTTGTTGCACTGTGAATGCTTTTTTTTTTGTTTTTGTTTTTTGC
The DNA here is from genome assembly GCF_988280905.1 of Pimephales promelas. Taxonomy (NCBI): domain Eukaryota; kingdom Metazoa; phylum Chordata; class Actinopteri; order Cypriniformes; family Leuciscidae; genus Pimephales; species Pimephales promelas. Next base: position 10,762,821 of record NC_142775.1, on the reverse strand, counting down.
AAAGATGCATATATTTTCCATCTCACCTTTGCGAGTATGAGAAATGGCATTGATGGATGAGCCCTCAACATGCGAGTGACTGGACATTGCCACCATACTGCTGGAGCTCAAAGCCATCATTCTTTCAGAAGTCATAGAGGTCATGCTAGACTCTGACATGCTCTCAAATTTAACCTCAGCCATGCTGGAACTGCAGAATGATTTCTCTTGCATTTTTGAAACCACATGCTTTGCAGCATAACTTCCCAGCATGCTTGTAGCATCAGATGTTTTCTCCATAATTATCATTTTGGCAGGTTCCTCAACCAGAGCTGTGAGAGTGCAATACAGAATTACCATGTCACTGAAGCAACTGATTTCATAAAATGGTACAACAGTCAATTCAAATGGCATTACTGGTCTCTGTTTTCAAATTAAAACATTTGAAGATATCCAATGTAAATTATACTGAAACATTTGTGATGGCATTGGTATTAATAAAATAAAAAAATATTTAAGTTGCACCATTTGCACATTGTACCTTTTAAGAAAATTCATTTGGCAAGGCTAATCAAAGAACAGATTTCTGATCATTTTGACTATATTTTAAATACAGTGCTATTTTGTTGAACATAAATGTTTGTATACATCATTCAAACTATGTGAAGGCACGGCTAATGGATGGTTTGGTTAAATAACATATGGTTTGGTTATTTGAAGACTAACATGCAATGCTTTATCATCATATAGTGTGGTAATTATTAATTCGGTAGGCACAAATCAGGATGCAAATCAATCCAACAAAGTAAAAAATAAATGAAATAAAAAAAGATAAAAATAACATAGTTCCATTTGTAGAAGGGAATGGTGACAATTCGTTAATAGTTATTTTGTGAGCAATGAAGATTAGCGAGTATGATTTTTTAAAGGGTTAGTTCACCCAAAAATGAAAATTCTGTCAGCATTTACTCACCCTCATATTGTTCCAAACCTCTATGTGTTTATTTGTTCTGCTGAACACAAAGGAAGATATGAAGAGTTCAGATGCAAAAGCCTCTAAATGCCATTTGACATTTTCTTCTTTAATGATGATTTTTATCAAACTTGTATATTTAAGTTCAGTAATTTCACTTAAATTGCATTGAGGATTACCTATTAATTGTCATTTAAGTGAAATTACTGAACTTGAACATATAAGCTTGATACAAATGATCATTTTAGAAGAAAATTTCAAATGGCACTTAGAGGCTTTTGCATCTGAACTCTTCATATTTGGAAGAATGTTTTAATCAGATCCCATTCCCCATTGACTACCATAGTATGTATTTTTTCCTACTATGGTGTCAATGGGGAATGAGATTTGTTTGATTAAAACATTCTTCCAAATATCTTCCTTTGTGTACAGCAGAATAAATAAACACATAGAGGTTTAGAACAACATGGGGGGTGAGTAAATACTCACAGAATTTTCATTTTTGGGTGAACTAACCCATTAAGTTAGAGTTTAAATCAAGAGATGTGTATGCGTTTTGAATGTGTTTGGTTTGAGCATGCATTTTATATGTACTGTAATGGACAGGATGCTCATACTTGGTCATTGTAAGGGTGGTAATTTATTCTTAGGAATGGATCAAACACTTACTGAGGACATTCAGTGATGATGTTGCAGAGCACTGTCCAAATTTATTCTTAGCTTTTACTGTGTATTTTCCACTGTCTTCAATGGTAGCGTTGTGAATCTCAAGTGTGTACACATTCTTAGAGGAGCTGAATTTCATGTTTGATGTAACAGATATCTGAAAGGAAATGCAAACAAAGTGAACAAACTGCTATGACTGAAACACAAATAAGTTTTTTTTTCCCTTCCCCCAAAATATAATGACAAACTACTCACGACTGCATTATCCTTGAGCCATTCGATTTCTGGAGAAGGTTCACCAGTAATTTCGCATGTGAATGTGACATTTTGTCCCTCGTTAACATTCTGGGAGCGTGGTTGCACAAGGAAACTTGGTGCATCTGAACAGACTGCACTGATGGTCAAATCAAACTGGCACTTGACCACACCGTGTTCAGTTTTGGCCTCACATGTGAGAATTCCCTGGTCATGGTAGCTGAATGTTTTAAATGTCAGGGTGTGATCATTGCCTGACACACCATATCTGTAGTTCTCTGAATTTGATAGCTCAGCACCATTCAGGATCCATTTCACATCAATAACTTCAGGGATGTTTGCTCGTAGTGTGACAGTCTGACCTTGATTTATTGTTAATTGGGTTTTTGATGCTTTCACTTCTGTGAAGGACTGCACTTCCTCATAGGCAGTCTCCTTTTTTGCTATTTGTTCAAGAAACTCTGCTTTTCTTTCAACGGCAACTGCTGCTGTTCGTGCTGGAGCAGAAAGAGTAGATACGTTTTTTATTAAAATTATATTGTATGTGTATTTTGAAACCTGAAAATAATGCTAAATAATACCTTGAACTGTAACAGTGCAGTTTGTAGTAACAGATCCAGCACTGTTTTTGGCAGTGCATGTGTATACTCCACTATCAGAGACATCAGCTTCATAGATTTCAAGATGTTCTGAACCATGTTCTTCAAAGATTTTATATTTTCCACTTTGAGAGAGGTTCTGGGGAAAAATTTTCAAATTAATTATTAAATCAATCCGTTAAACTATATATTTTTATAAAGTAAGTAAAAATATCGTTCTTACCTTTCCATCCTTCATCCAGAAGATTGTTGGTTTAGGCTCACCAGACAGTTTTACTGTCAGCTTTATAATAGTGTCCACAGAGGCTGAGATGTCTTTTAGTTCTGTGGAAAAGGTTGGCTTGGATGTTTTTTCTTTTGGAGTTGGTGATTTTACCATGGGTGGGGACTTAACTCTTGGTGGAGATTTGACTGGTTCAGGTGATTTAATTCTCTGCGGAGACCTAATTCCAAATGGTGACTTTATACGAGGAGACTCTGGAGACTTTACTCTTGGAGGTGAAGCAACAACTTTCTGTACAGGTGTTGGTTTACGAATGGTTAGACTGAACTGTGCCTCCTGTGTACCATCAGAGTTCTCAACCACTACAGTGTAATTACCTCCATCTGACATTTCTACTTGGGTTATCTCAAAAGTAGATGTATATTCAGCTGAGGTAACATGGTAACGACGAGATGACACAATGACGTGTCCCTCTCGCATCCATGTTACAGTGGGTGCAGGTTCACCATCAACATCACATGTGAATTTGACCGATTCTCCCTCTGATACTGTGAGTGACTGTGGTTTAGTCAGAATTGTAGCTGGAGTCCCTTTCTTTTTCTCAACCACTTCTTCCACTACTGTTGTCACTTCTGTAGCTTCAAGTTTGGTCTCTGACAATTTCTTAACCACAACTTCCTCAACTGCAGTCACTTCCTCAAGTTTGATCTCAGATGTCTTAATTGTCTCTTCTATCCTCTCTGTTTTAGTTTCAGATATTTCCACTTGTGTTTCTGATGCAGTTGCTGCTGTTATGGATGAAACATGATACACATCTGTTTTAGTCATCTCAGGGACGAAGGGGGTAGGTGGCTCCTCATCTTTGCGTTGTGAGGCATATGCAGAAAATCCACCCCCAGCAACATCGAGAGTGGCATAGTCAGAAGCTTCTCCCTTTGCATTTGTACAGACGACACGGTAAGTGCCACTGTCCTCTTCCTGGCAATCAATGATTTGAAGAGACAAAACACCACTCATGTTAAACATATGATATTTTCTGCTTTCTTCAATCTGCTGCCCATTGTGGTACCAATTAATCTGTGCTTCTGGCTTAGATTGGACATTCAGTGTGAATTTGGTGTTTTGACCAATTGGCACACGGTGAGAGCGCATTCTTACAGTCACCCTGGGAGCATGGTCAAGAGTAAAAGGTTGCTGGGACACAATTTCAAACTTCCTCTCAGTTTTCAAGGCTTTCTTTCTAGACTCATACCTTGACATATAATCAATTTGTGTTGACAAGTCTTGTGTAGTGATTCTTTTCTCAGAAGTATCAAGGCTGGGTGAACGAGGGCGTGTCTTTTCAGGTGAAGCCGTTTTAATCCCTTTTTCTGACAGAGTTGCAGACGGTTTCTTGGAATGGCTTACTGTAGCATAGCCAGGTGAGAATGCTGTTGTAGATGTATCAGTTATGACTGCTGCCTCAGTTGCTGCTGACACAGAAACTCTTGTTTTTTCCTTTCTTTTGACCTTTGTTTTCTCCTCAAACTCAATGTGTTGCAGTTGGCTCTTGTAGGAAGTTAATTTTGTTGTGGTAGTTACTGACCTAAGCAGTTCATGGTCTTCTTTTTCCTCATACAGCCTTTGCTTTTGCCTTGGAGGTCTGTATGTTGCCCTTTCGTGACGCTGACGCAAGTCAATATAGCTTGGACCAGCCTCATATTTAGATGGAATATGATATGAGTCATATGTTGGAACTTCCTCCCCCTCCTCCTCATCATATGTAGCTCTCTTAGGTGATGGGTGACGCAGTGCAGAAAGTTCAAAGCGTACAGGGCTCAGACTTGGTGGAGAAGCAGAATAGCCTAACTCAAGTTCATCCTCAAGTTTGAGTCTTTCTTCCTCTGTTCTCTTCATTGAGAGGTAATCTTTAACTGGTAGAAGCAGTTCCTCATCAGAAAGATCACCAAGAGAGCGTCTCCTGATTCTGTAGTAAGCCTCCATTTCTGGAGAAGGTGTGCGATATCTTGCTGGTCTTACAGTCTCAAGGTCATCTTGTGAAACAGGAATATGCCATTTTGGCTTGTATTGGTCTTTAATTCTTGGCAGGGGTACTTCATAGAACTGGTCCCACCTTGACAGCCGGATACGCTTAAGTCTTTTCTGGGGGAACTTTTCAATTGGCTCCGGGAACTCATATTGATCTCTGAGTTTCTTATACCACTTCATATCAGAGAATGGCACAAAGTGTTTGATTTCCATGTCCTCATCAAGGGCAGTAGGAGCAACAATGCGAGGCAGAGGGACAACATATGGCATTCTCAATCTCTTTTCTTCTGCTCTCTTCTTTTTCTCTTCTTTCTCTTTGGCTTCATCAGCTTCACTCTTGACTTTCTTGGTAGTGATTGCTGGCTTGTACATGGTTGCAGCTTCTCTTAGTGCTTGCTGTGCGACTGGAGTAAGTGGGGTAACGTCTGCACCTGCTAGTATCTGAGTTAGTCTTACTTTCTTGTCCATCTCTTGCTGATCAAGATCGTGTTGTTTCTTCTTTCCTTCGTCACTCACCTCTTTCTTGATGTGTGTCACACGTTCGACCTTGAGTGTAGCTTGACAACTTGCAGACCCTGCTGAGTTAGTTGCAATGACTCTGTATATGCCAGAATCCTCTGGAAGAGTATCTCTTACATGTAAGACATAGTAATCTAAGCCTTCATGCACAACCTCAATTTGTGGACCAAATGCCAAAGGCATGCCATCTTTCTCCCATTTCAATGAAGGATGTCCTGACACACGCATTTCAAAACGTACACTCTGTCCTTCTCTGCATTCCAAATTAGCAAGAAGACGTTTGAACATAGGTCTCAAGGTGTTATCAGCAGGAGCAGGACGAGGGACCACTTTGAGACGAGCCTTGCAACTGTCATCACCAAATCGGTTCCGTGCCACAACAGTGTATTCCGCATCATCATCTGGGTCAAGTTTGTGAATCACTAACTGATACAGGCCCTTGTCACTAATAAAAGTGTATTTCTTGTCATCATCTCCTGGCATAATCTTTTGACCCGTTTTCAACCACATTACACGAGGTTCAGGATGCACTGTGATGGTGACACCAAAGCGCACATCCTCTCCAATGTAAGCAGTGCGGTTGCACAATGGCAAAGTAAATTCAGGAGGTCTTTGGAGTAGTCTTGATGTGTCAACTCTGCGTTTTACTTTCTTTACCACACGTGTAGTGAAGAACTCACGATAGGATCTTACCCCTTTGACAAAGAGCTCAGCATAGGAACTGTCCTCACCATACTCATTGACAACTTTACATCTGTATGTTCCATCATCTGTTCTGTTGATTCCCTTGATAGTTATGGTAGCAAGTCCATCTTCGTAAGTAATTTCGTATCTAGCACCTTCTTCTAGTTGTCTTACTCCACAGTACCATGTTACTTCGGTAGTGCTATCATAATTGTCAATGTTGCAGATAAACTTGATATCATCGCCTTCATCGGCAACACTGTGTTTAATTTGTCCTGCAACTGGTCCATGTTCAAATGGTGCAATCTTCACTTTAGAGACTGTTACTCCTCGCTGATTTCTGATAGCACCACCAATGGCAACACGAGCAGAAGAGACAACAGTGTTCCATTCTTTCTTCACCATGGCTTGGTAATATCTCTTATGGCGTGTAGTCTTGATTGACCTAGTGCTGAGCTCCTCTGAGTTCATCGTCAGCCAAGGATGATTCAAAGCCTCAGTAGCAGTCATACGATGTTTGCGCTCTTTGGTTAGTAGGCGGTCCACAAAGTCTAATGCCTCAACACTAACATGCTTGAAGGCTTCATCATCAAAACTGTACTCAGCATTGTAAATGCTCTCAATCATTTGCTGATTAGTTTCAGCAGCGAATGGATTAAGTCCACTAAGAAGAACATAAACAAGGACACCGACAGACCACATATCTGTCACAGTGCTAACCATCTCATTTTGATGAATTTCCGGTGCCGCAAACTCAGCTGTTGTGTACTGAAGCTTAATTTGGTCCCCAGGCGTGAGGTGTCTAGATTGTCCAAGTTCAATGATCTTGACATTGGTTCCCTTTCTTGTTGTGTACACTATATTTTCAGGCCTGATATCAAAGTGGCCATAACTCTTGCTGTGAAGGAATTCAAGAGCTTCACACACTTGTCTGATATAGTTCACAATTTCTCGCTCGCTGAGCTCAAAGTTGGCTGTTCCAAGGCGCTCAAATATGTCCACACCAGAGATGAATTCATAAATCATGACTAGCTCTTCAGGGCTGTCAAATGACTCATGCAGCAACAGGAAGTTCTTGTGGCGTGCCACATTCAGTGTTGCAATTTCCTTTTTCACTAGTGCCTGATCCGCACCTCTAACTTTGAAAAATTTAGCCATGAAAGTTTTCTCAGAGCTAGTCTCAATACACCGGTGAACAATACCAAACTGTCCGCGGCCAAGCTCTTCAGCAATCATGTACTTGTTATGAATATTCTTAGTCTCTGAATGAGGTGCTTTGCTTTTGGAAACTGGTCTTGTGTCATCAACCTCTTCATCATAGTTAAGAACCCTTGATTTATCTTCCTTTGTCACAACAGGTCCACTTGTCTCAGAGGGTTGACTCTGACCAAATTTATTTTCAGCTATGATACGGAATTGATAACTTGTCTTTCCAAACAGATTGACAACAGTGTAGTGGGTGTCACGAGACTGGCCAACACGTATCCACCTTTCTGCTGTGGTGGCACACTTCTCTATGATGTAGTTTGTGACTTTGCTTCCACCATCACTGGCAGGTGCTACCCAGTGGAGTGTTACAGAATCTCTCGAAACATCACTGGCTTTGATGCCACGTGGTGGATCAGGCACATCTGCAACATCAAGCTCAACTGTTTGCTGGTCAATTCCAAATCTATTTTTAGCACACACAATATAGAAACCAGCATCATTCCTTTCTACTCCATTCAAAAATACAAGAGATGTGAAGGATCGTGTGACAATAACTTGATAGTGTCCATCATTATCAAGTAGGTCTTGTCCTTTCTGCCAAGTGATAACTGGATCTGGTTTTCCACTGAATGGAATCTTGATGTTCACTACTTCACCACGAAGGGCAGGGATTGCTTCCTTTTCTTGCAGATTCTTAGGTAGATTTATCTTAGCAGGGACTGAAAAAACAGAAACATTTTAATACATCATTTGGAAATAGCTTGTAGAGGCAAGTAAAGTAAAGTATAAAACTTTAATGTAAGCTTACCTTCAACATCTAAAGAAACAGTAGCAGAAATTGATCCACCCTGGTTTGTTGCTCTGATCTGATATACAGTTGAGTCTTCTGCCTCACAATTAGCTATAACAAGCTGATGATAGCCTCCCTTGAATTCTTGGATCTTGATTTTGGTACCATCAGCTTGAATTTCCTTTCCACGCTTAAACCATTTTATTACAGGCTTGGGCTGTCCTGTTATCTTGCAGACAAATGTTGCATTGCTTTTGAATTTTACACTCATGTTTCTAAGGTCTTCCTTGAAGGCAGGAGCACGCACATCAACATCAGTCTTTGGAATGGCAGGGTCAGATACTTCACTGTATTCACTTTCTCCACCAATGTTTTCACATTTCACCCGGAATACATACTCTACACCTTCTGTCAGGCCCTTGACAGAATAAACAGTCTGGTGGATTTCATCTGTTGTAACTGCAGCCCATTCACCCTTCTTATCTCTCTTGTCAAGACAGTAGTTCTTAATTTTAGAACCTCCATCACTGAGAGGTGGCTTCCAAGACACAACAAAGGAGTTTTTGGTAATTCCAGACACAACTGGTTTTAATGGAGCTCCTGGCCGTTCTGCAAAACATAAATTTTCATTTGAATAATAACACTAAATAATACCAACAAAACTGTGAATTACTCCTTTAAAAAATTACTCCTTTAAAAGGATAGTTCACTTTGAAAATAATTTTTGGTTTGTTAATATAAATACTGTTTGTTTTCTCGCATAAACCACTCGTTTCATGTCTTAGGCCATCAATGTGTACTTACATTTACGAGTCATTAAATCATGTTTAATTTGGAGTTCTCTATGCATGCTCTTTGAGGCGGGGACCATAGACCTGCATTATATGACTGATAGACAAGAACGGTTTGACCTAAAATATCAAAATTGAAACTACTGCAGAAACAAAAAAACCTACATCTTGGATGCCGTTGAGGTAAGCTAAAACAAACCAAAAAACTAGTTCAAAGTGAACCATCCCTTTAATAGATATTAAAGAATATATATTAATAGATCATATTTCTTTATAACTTACCTAGCTGACTCTTGATGAGGATAGCAGAAGGAGTCTCCAGTGATTCACTATTACCATAACGATTTTGTGCTGAAACACGGAAGTGGTATCCCTCATTTTCAACAAGGTTAGGAATTCTGCATGAAATGCCTGAGATGGATGATGATACAAGTTCCCACTCTGCTCCTTCCTTGTCTTCACGCTTTTCCACAATATAATTAGTTATCATAGATCCTCCATCATCTTTGGGTGCTTTCCAGCTAATAATCACAGAATTCTTCAACAGAGCATCAAGAACAAGAGGACCCTCTGGCATAGCAGGTTTATCTGAAAACACAAAATTATATATGTTAATTACTCTTATTTCCCCTACTTAGTACAAAAAAGACACATTATGAAGCATATACCTAAGATTTCAACGTGAGTTACAGTATCTGCAGACCCAAAATGGTTGTTGATCCTGATTCTGTATTTTCCTCCATTTACGCTGCGCTGTACATTCTTGAGAATCAAATGAGTGTAATGCTCTGTATTTTCAATTATCACATTCTCAGAGGGCTCCAAAGCCTTGGCTCCATAAAGCCACATGATTTTAGGTTGAGGTCGGCCAATGTAAACAACATGAATGCGCACTGTGCTACCACATGTTGTAAAGAATTTGTCTTTCAGTGGCACTGGGAACTGTGGAGCTGCTTCAAGGACCAGAGTTCCACTGGTCTCACAGTCACCTGCTTCATTCACTGCCTTGCATGTGTACAGACCCTCATCTTCCTGTTGATCTGTTGAAATGGTTAATGTATGGTTGCGACCATCAGAGGTTGCTGCATATTTGCGACCTTCTTTGATTTCTTTTCCGCCCTTATACCATTTAATTTCTGGAATAGGTCGTCCAATAATCTGACATTTGAGAGTTGCAGTTTGTCCAAGTTTGGCAGTGACTTCATCCATCTCTTTCCTAAGAGCTGGTTTAGATCCAACTAAAAAAAGGACAGATGGGACAGCAATAGTGAAATTTATTTTAGTCAAACACCCCAAAAAATGCATTGGGATAAATATTGGATATCATCATTCTATCGATAAATCACAATACAAACAACAATCGTTCTAATGTTATTTCAAAATGTGCTTACCACCCAGTTTAGTTTTGATGCCAGTTGCTGTTCTGCGTGGTCTGCTGATTCCAGTTTCATTCTCAGCAAATACTCTGAATTCATATTCAGTTGCCTCTTGTAGACCACTCTGAGTGTACTGCTTGTCTTTAGTGCGCTCCTTATTGCATTTCTTCCAAGTACTCTCTCCAGACTTTCGGTATTCAATCCAGTAGCCAAGGACTGGTTTTCCACCATCACATGCTGGAGCCTCCCATTTAATTGTAATGTAGTCTTTGGTTACAGTCACTGTGTCAATTTCTCCTGGCTGGCTTGGTTTATCTAAATAAATAAAGAGTGTGATAAAAAAAAAAATACTTTTCCATAAATCAAGGCAACAATTTTGAATCATTTACTGAACAGACTACATATTACGTAGTCTTATGTATTATTATATTAATACATATTATGAAGACAAAATAAGAATGGCAGCATACCAAATGGATCTTTGCAGATTACTGAATCTGATGCAGGTCCTGGTTCACTCTCTCCAATGTCATTCACAGCAATTACACGGAACTGATAATCAGTATCAGTAGTGAGCTGACTAAGAGTAAACATTGTTGAGGTAATCTTTGTCTCATGACGAGTCCACTTATCAGACGCGACTTCTTTATACTCAATGAAGTAGCCAGTAATGCGAGATCCACCATCATCCTTCGGTTTAGTCCAAGCCAAAGCAGCAGAACTCTTAGTAACATCCATGATTTCTGGTGGAGTGCTTGAAGCCTCTGGGACACCTAAAATAAAAGAAAGCAAATATATATATATATATATATATATATATATATATATATATGTGTGTGTGTGTGTGTGTTTTTATAATGTGTAATAACAAGCATGCAATGACTAGAATTTAGACAAATGACAAGCACTTACAAATGGGAGTCTTTGGTATAACAGTTCCCTCTGATTTCAGAGAGTTGCTGATTCCAAACTGGTTCTCCGCTGTCACCTTAAAGTGGTATTCAACATTTTCTTCTAGTCCTTTAACCACAAGGGATGTGTCAACCACCCGTGAGTCAACAGTGTACCAAGCTGCTTTTGTAACTTCACGTCTCTCCACAATGTAGCCAACAATTTCAGAAGCACCATCTTCAGTTGGTGGTTTCCAGCTAACTCTTACAGAATGTGCTTGTATATCATCAAATCCAAGTGGTCCTTCAGGTGCAGATGGGCGGCCAATAACCTTCACCTTGATAGGAAGCATCTTTTTGCCACACTTATTTTCCAGATGGAGATAGTAAACGCCAGAATCAGACCTTTCAGCCTGTTTGATTACAAGCTCGGATACGTCTTCATTTGAGGCAATCATTGCACGGTTGGACACCTCTGATCCATCTTTGGTCCATTTGCTGGTAGGAGTAGGTTTACCTTTGATGGGCACTGAAAGTTTGATTACTCCTCCAGATCTGACTACAAGTACGTCTTTGTATTTTGCTTCAAGGTCATAACTTGGAGGATCTGAAATAGAACATTTCAAATTATGAAACACAAGTTATTATTAACACTTACATTTAAATTTAAGTAAGAGTTAATGACAGGGTCATGAGATCTTACCAAGCATCTCTGTTATGGTCACCACTCCAGGTACTTCAGCTGGTTCACCTGGACCACCAGCATTGCAAGCCATGACACGGAATTTGAATTCGTCTCCTTGTGGCATTTTTGTCAATGTATATTCACAGATCAGTGACGGTGTAGTGTTGCACTTTATCCAGGTTACTGAACCAACTTTTTGCATCTCAATTAGATAGCCTGTCACCTTAGCACCTCCCTCCTCATCTGGAGGACTCCAGGCCAAAGACACAGACGATTTTGTGGTATCTGTGACTCGTGGGTTTTGAGGTGATCCAGGTGGATCTGTAGGGGTTATGCCATAGATTAATAAATGATAATAAGTTGAATGCACCAAAATTCTACTGCATTTTAGCTCATTTTTTCTTACCAACTGGATCATTTGCTACTGCTGGTTTAGAAAGAAGGCTAGGTTTGCCAACACCACGAGCATTGACGGCTGTTACTCTGTGCTCATATTCCAGGCCTTCAATTAAACCAGTGGATCTGTATCTTGTCATTGTTACTGGATTTTTATTAGCACGGATCCACCTGTCAGCTCTGACCTCCTTGCGTTCAATAATGTAGCCAGACACCTCTAATCCTCCATCCTCATCTGGTGGCTCCCATGCAACAGTCATGCCATCGCGTGATACATCAAAGACAATGGGTCTCCCAGGCGGCCCGGGAATGGCTGTAACAACAATTCAATATTGCGATCATGTAGGTCCAATATATGTGTTACATAATATATATATCTATATATGTGCATATGCTATTTTGTAAAAACATGTTTTTCATACATTTGGAGCTCTTGCACATCACAACTTCTGATTGTAAGTACTCCCCAGTGCCATAACGATTGGTTGCTGCAACCCGGAAAACATATTCATCGCCCTCTGTCAATCTGTTAAATTTGAATGTTGGTCTGCTAACTGATTCTGAAACAGGTACCCATCCTGGGCGATGAGCATCACGTTGTTCAACCACATAGTTGCTAATTGGCGCACCACCATCTCTCATAGGTGGATCCCAGCTTATCGTGACTGATGTTGCATCAATTTCATCTAATCTAATGGGTCCTTGAGGCTCATCAGGTTTAGCTAAAGAGAGAAGAGGGTTATTAATAATATTATTTCTCAATCATTTGAAAATAATAAAATATAATAAAATATAAATTTTAATGTAGGGAGTGGGTACTTACAAAGAACGATGACTTTGATGTTTTCAGTAATTACTCCTGTTACGTTTTTCACCTCTAGAGTATACACTCCACTGTCATCAATGGTGGTGTCAAGAATAGTTAATTTAGAGAATTTTCCAGTTGACTTAGTCTTCACACGCTCCACAATCTTTATCCTATTGTCATTGAAGAACCAAGTGCAAACTGGTGGTGGTCTTCCTATAATTGGCAAGTCAAGCTCAAGGGGTTTGCCTGCCAAAACACTGATCATCTTTTGTGGAATAGTAGATAGATCAACCTTTGGCATAACTGAAAAATAATAAATAAAAAACAGTGAGACACAACAAACAATAACACCATCTTGTGACTATTATTGTAATTATTATAATACATACCTCTTTGTTCTTGAACTGTCACAGCTGTCACAGTTTCTTTTGGCTCACCAGCTCCTCTGCTGTTGACAGCACGTACCCTGAAGAGGTACTGCTCATTCTCATTCAGTGACACGATAGTGAACTCAAAGTCTGTAAGTTTCAAAGTTGCCACCTTCATCCACTTGTCAGTACCAGCCTTACAAGCCTCAACAATGTAGCCAGTGAGTCTGCTGCCTCCATCATGTAAAGGTTTCTCCCATGCAAGTGAAACACTGGATTTGGTTACATCTACAACTTCAAGCTTGGCTGGTGGCAGTGGAACTTCGCACACCAACACAACATCGCCTGTCTCACAAGGTTCACCAACACCATAGATATTCTCTGGTAAGACTCTGAAGTAATACAGCATTCCTTCTGTTAGACCAGCAATTTTGTAGGATGTCTTGCTGCATTTTGATGTGACCGTTTTGTAAGCTCTCATTGATGCCTCTCGTCTTTCAATGATGTAATTGTTGACAGGTGCTCCACCATCAACCTCAGGAGCATCCCAAGTAATATGAGCAGAGTCTTTTGTGAGCTCTTTCATCTTAATTGGACCAGGTGGACCAGGTGTATCTGAGAAAAAATGCACAAACATGTTCCAAGCTGGTTAGACACCATTTCATGGTATTCCATTATATGCACTATACATAATTTACAACATAATTTACACGATTTAATATGAGAAAACATACCATAGATTTTCACAAGGATGCTTGCATCCTTCTTCCCAGCAGAATTGGAAGCTTCAATTGTATATCTACCAGCATCATAGCGGTGCACCTTGTCAATAATGAGAGTTGTGGTAGTATTGGTCACTTCAATAAAGCCACGATTTTGGAGGTCCACACCAGGTTTGCTCCAGGTTACACTTGGGATTGGTCTACCAGTAACAGTAATATGTAGGCGCAGCGAACTTCCCGCTCTTAGACAAATTGTCTTTGTCAGTTCATCAGGCAGCTCAAGGTCAGGAATTTCTAGAATAAATAATAAAACAATTAGAGAATTTATTAGAGAATACACTGACTGAATATTGGACATTACTTCTTTCTTGCATTTGCATATACAGTATATCAAACTTCAGTACCATACAAGCATTTAGAAGTTGTTTGAACTTACCAATTCTTTCTACAGGCTCAGTCTCTGCACAAGGATCACTGAAGTCACCCATTCCATTTACATTGACTGCTGCAACTCTGAAATAGTACTTTTTGCCAGCAGAAAGGCCTGTAACTATGTGTTCTGTAACTCTAAGATTCTTTTCATGCACTTTTGTCCATTCCTCTGCACCAGCTTCTTGCATCTCAAGAACATAACCAATAACATCAGCACCACCATCTTCAACTGGTCGTGTCCAAGCAAGACTAACACTCTCTTTGTGTGAGTCAGTAACCCGTGGAATTGAGGGTGGACCTGAAGTGCCTAAAATGAGAATTAAACATAATACGGTAAACATGTTTTACTTTAGTAATATAAACACTTAAATGATATAAATTATGTTATTCCGTAAACATACCGGTTGGTACTCTACATACTGCATACATTGACACTTCACTAGGTTCACTATCTCCAGCTGCATTCATGGCTGTAATGCGGAACTGGTAAATGTTGCCTTCATGAAGACCAGTGACTTTGAAAGATGTGTCCTTGAGAATAGAATCTCTGTTAACCTTGATCCATCTAACACTCTTTCTTTCACGAAACTCAATTAAGTAGTTTGTGACTTCACTGCCACCATCACTCTCAGGCTTCAGCCACTCAATCGTTGCAAAGTCTTTTCCAACTGCAAGGATTTCTGGGGCTCCAGGGGGTGATGGGACAGCTGCAATTGTAAATAAAGGTGCAAAATTGAAATTTTAACATGCAAAATCTCTCATCTAAAGGTTTTTAAAATGAATCATGGTACTTACTGAATGAATTTCTGGCAAATATGGGGGCAGACTGTACAGCCACTCCGGAGCCATACTTGTTCACACCTCTCACACGGAATAAATATTCATTGTTTTTGAAAAGTCTTTTAATTTCGCATGTTAAGGTTTTGCATTCAGCCTCCATGATAACCCAGGTAAGTCTATTGGTATCTCTTCTTTCAACAATGTAATGTGTGATTGGGTCACCACCATCCTCCAGTGGCTCTTTCCAAGACACTGTGCATTTTTCCTCTGATATATTGCTGACTGTAATCTCCAGACAGGGACCAGGTGTATCTTGTAAAAGAAGAAAGATTTTTGAATGAATGAATTTACTGCATATTTAAAACTGAAGATCATGTTTGTTTATCTTATGGCTATATGTTTAGAACACCTACCAAGCACTTTAACATTGACCTCAGCGGTTTTTGTTCCACTCGCATTCTTAACTGTCAGAACATACTTCCCAGTGTCATCTCTGTCACAGAACTTGATGATTGCCAGAGCTCGGGTGCTAGAGTACTGGAGAGAATATTTTTCACAAAGTTCTAGCTCTTTCGTACCCTTGGCCCAGCTTACTTTTGGCTCAGGTTTTCCACCAACAGCAGCATCTAGCACTAAATCAGATCCAGCTCTGATTGTAACTGTGTCCACAAGGAGTTTGCTGTCCAACTCTGCTTTAGGAGGAGCTAAAAAATCATTTAAGTGTCATGAGTATTTAGGTTCTCAATAATAAAACAATGTTAGTCTTGTGTGTATTGTGACAGAACCATGTACTGTATGATACATACTGTATTCTGCTTTGCAGGTCACTGGTCCTGTTGAAACTGATGGCAGGCTCAATACTCCGTTAGCATTTTTGGCAATGACACGGAATTCATATTCCTCTCCTTCTCCCAGTGCAGTGACAGTGAAATTTGTGTCAGTAACATTAGTGTAGTTGCACTTAAGCCAGCGACCTTCTCCAGTGATTGTATATGGCTTTCGCTCAACAATGTAGCCTGTGATTGGGCTTCCACCATCGTTTAGAGGCACAGACCACTTGATTGAGACTGTTGATCTTGATACATTTGTAACTTCTGGTTTTCCTGGAGGATCTATATATTTGTATCATAACAAAAATATAATAGTAATAAAAAAATATATATCAGTATTGTTTTTTCTAAACTGATATGAATTACTTTTTTAATTTTGTAATATACTTACCAACGGGATTTTGTGCCACATGTTTCTTTGATGCTTCACTTGCTTTACTGAGGCCAGCACTATTCATTGCATACACTCTGAACTGATATTCAAGACCCTCAACAAGGCCTTCCACCTTGTAGTAGCATTCAAAGCAGGGAATCTTGTTTTCTCTCACCCAGAGAATTGTGTTACGCTCCTTCTTTTCAATCCAGTATCCAGTGACCTTGCTGCCACCATCATGGTACGGTTCCTCCCAACGAATGCTCATGCTGTTGGCAGTTACAGAGAACACTTCTGGTTTTGTTGGAGGGCCTGAAGGAACTGTGAAAATAATAACAGGTAATAAGATACTTGATATTTCATACAGTATATAAAACTGCTAATTTCTTATTAGCTATTACATACCAAATGGATGCTCTGCAACAATTGTCTCAGATTCTGTTGGTTTGCTCACACCGAAACGGTTTTCAGCACAGACACGGAAAGTGTACTGCATGTATTTAGTTAGATGTGAAACATCGAAGGAAGTTTGCTTTACACTTGAGTTAATAAGCTGCCAAGCAGTGGAGCCAGATTCACGCTTCTCGACAATGTAGTTTGTGATGTCTGTTCCACCATCATCCTCAGGTGGATTCCATGATAGTATGCATGACTCTGATGTTATTGAGGAAATCTCAATAGGGCCCTCTGGAGGGCTTGGTCTGCCAATAACATTGACAGTGACACTGAAAGTCTTTGACCCTGTGACATTCTCCAGAGTTAGGAAATATCTGCCTCCATCACCTCTCATGCTGTCTTTAACTGAGAGAGTGGTCCTGTTTTTGGTAGTCTTGATTGACACCCTGTCAGTTTCTTTTAGCTTCATTTCCTCAAGCTTCCAGGATACCTTTGGAGCAGGTCTTCCACTAATTGGAACATCAATCTCAAACAATTCACCAATCCTGCTGATAATGAGTTGGTTGGTGATGCCACTGAGGTCTGCGGTAGGTTCAATTCGTGGCTCTTTAATGATGACTGAGGAGAAAGCTTCCCTTGGCACACTGAACCCAGCATCATTCTTTGCCTTTACACGGAATTCATACTCACTGTTCTCTATAAGTCCTTCAATTACAAGGCTTAGGTTTTTCGTTGTGCCACAAACAACCCATTTATCTGAGTCTTTGGCCTTTGACTCCACACAGTAGCCTGTGATACGGCTTCCTCCATCATGCTCCGGCTTGAGCCAGGCCAGGGTTGCTGATGTGTCAGTTGTGTCAATAATATCAACTCTCTTTGGTGCAGAAGGTTCAGCTGTTGCAATAACTGGGTCCGGCATTTCATATGCTTCACCAAGACCATACTGATTCTCAGCCATGACTTTAAAGAAATAAGGTACACCTTCCAGGAGATCAGAAATTCTCACGCTTGTTTGAGTGGTCTTGGGTGCTGCCTCTGTCCATGTACGACGGCTAGCCTCACGTTTCTCAACAATGTAATGATGAACACGTGCACCACCATCGTTGATAGGAGGTTCCCAAGCAATTGTGAGAGCTCCTCTTGTTACTTCCTTGATGGAGAGAGCCCCTGGTACACCAGGTGTGTCTAACACTTTGACTGCAATAGTAATAGATTTATTGCCACTACTGTTCTCAAGAGTGAGAGTGTATTTTCCAGTATCATTTCTAGTGCAATTTTCCAGTGTCAAAGCCGTGAAAGTCTCAGTGGTGGCAATGTCTGTCATAACACCAAGTTCTCCATCCACTTTCGTCCATGAAGCTGTAGGTGTTGGCTTTCCCTTAAAGGCAATATGGATACATACACTTCCTCCACTTTTTACAATATGCGTCTGTTTGAAGGATGCATCTATGTCAATTTCTGGTGCCAAGAACCTGTCTACTGCCTGTACAGACTCAGATATTTCTTTGGCTTCACCCTTTCCAACAGAATTGACGGCACAAATACGGAACTTGTACTCTGCAGTGGTTTCCAAACCAATGACAGTGTATTTTGTGACAGCACAAAGATCCTCATTGACTCTGCGCCATTCCTCTTCAGATCCCTTGCACATTTCAATAATGTAGCCATGGATTTCCATTCCACCATCATAGGCAGGTCTGGTCCATTCCAAGCTGACAGACGTATTGGTAGTGTCAGTCACATTGACAATAGATGGGGCATCAGGTTCTTCTGTTGGCTCAGTACATTTAATTGGCATTGAAATGTTGCTTGGTGCTCCAATTCCAGCATCATTTACAGCATACACACGGAATTCATACTCCACATTCTCAGTTAGATGAGTCACTCTGTGTGCAGCCTCAAAAATGGGTTTCCTTGTTAGGACTTTCAGCCAACGACCAGTCTTCTTTTCACGTCTTTCCACAATGTAATATTTTATTGGGTTTCCACCATCATGTGTTGGAGGAGCCCAGTTGATTGTGATGCTCTCTCCATCGACATCTGTTGCATCTGGAGTTCCAGGAGAATCTGGAACACCTGCAGGGATGAAAAAGAAAGAAATTACAGAAAAAAATATTTTTACAGTGTTGTATATATAAAATTTGAGAAAAATATTTATTTTAAGCTTTTTATTATCTTACTGTATTGCATCTGTGCAATCACAGGAGCTGAATCCAGTGGTCTGCTAACACCAAACCTATTGACTGCAGAAACACGGAACTGGTACTCGTTTGTCTTGATCAGTTTGGTAGAAGTGTATGTGCATCCCAAGCACTCATCTGTGACAAGTGCCCATGAAAGTTTCGAAGTGTCACGCTTCTCAACAATGTAATGAGTGACCTCAGAACAGCCATCATTCTCAGGTGGATTCCATGAAAGTGTTACTTTGCCCTCAGAGATATCTGAGAATGTGACTGGACCAACAGGTTCTCCGGGTGTATCTGAAAAATAGAAATTACTGAAGCATATGGTATGATATGAAATGATATGGTATTATGATATGGATATTAAAGTCCCTGTAAAGTCAAAATTATGTATGTGTTCTGAGTATGTCATACCACAGAAAAATGTGTTATTAGCCACCCAGCCAAATATGAATGATAAAAAAGCCGGCAAGTACATAAAATAAGCTATCAAAATGTTGAAAAAATTAGCAGTTATCTCTGTTCTCAAACGCTGGGGGCGTGTCCGCTGGCTGTGCTGAAACCACGCCCACTAGCGGGAGCTGTCAACGGTGATATTAAGTGAAACTGCTTTCGCGACGGGAGGATGAACACTGAGGCGGAAGATAGTCGTTTCGGCCCCGTTCACCAGTAACAGTGGATTATCAGTGAATCCCAGTTGTCTCTGAGGAACAGGGGCGTCGCAACCGTGGGGGATGTGGGTGTTTTAACACCCACACTTTTCTCGGTGAGAGTGTTCAACACCCGCACTTTTTCTTCCGTTTTTCCGCAGTTTTACACAAACGCCTTCCTACAGTCGCTCCTCCGTTTCTCTGGCGCTCAGTGTGTGTGTGTGTGCGCTCGCTGCGGCTGTCTCCTCTCAAACATGACACCGGCTTATGCTTATGCTTTCGAGGTTTTTAAATAAGCTTGATATGTGTTTGGGAAGATGTTATGTTTATGTTTTATTGACATGTCCAGTGTTTTCATTATTATATTTCGTATTTTTGGATAAACAGTACAAGACTTGCGTTAGGCATTCTGTTTGTAATGCTGCGTGATTTGAAAAAAAAAAAAAAAACGCGCTCTTTGCTCACACAATCAGCATGGTGTTCTGTGTTTTCTCCTAAATAAAAGCTCAAGGGTTTATTTCTTACAAGTGAAGAAATTAGGACAAAAGTATTGTAATTTTGATAGCGTAATATAGAATATAATGACAGACTCTATATCATAACTATAAAGATGTTTGAGCCCTCTTTAGGTAAGCAACAAGTCAATGCTTTTTCGTTGTTCAATGTGCACAGGCCTGGGTCGAATCCAGTTGAAGCTCTTAATTTTGAGCTCTCAATGTGCTCCAAATTGATGCATTTAACCCTAAAATGTACCAAATTTTCTTGCGGGGGAGCATGCCCCCGAACCCCCTTAGAGGGACAGGGGTCTACGTAACATGCCCAAATTTAAATGACACATCTATCCCCCACACTTTTCAAAAGCACACTTTTGTAAAATGATCACTACAGAGGCGGGTGTTGGCGGTGATCCTCAGCTCTTCATCAAGGTAGGCTCTCTAAAAACCTCTTCTTGATGTGATCGTTTTTAGGGAATTTAAATGAAGATACTGATCTGTTTTGTACATGATCGCATCCAGGTAGCCTATGCATGTCCGTGTCGAAAGCATAGCTAGGTAGCAAACTGTAGGCTCTGCTGTAGTAACTAATAGTGCTGACAGGCACTCGCGATTGAGCGGTGAATGCGAATGTGCTCGGGGAGTGTTATTGTGTGTTAGGGGAGAGATCAGACTCTGTGCGTCATCAAATAGGGCTGTGTCCAGGAGCTCATGGGCTCCAGTGCGTCATCGAGCCCTGTTTTAGCCCCGCCCAAACAATCCGAAAAATTGCAATGGTGAAAAACTGTTTAACGGTCTAACTCCACATTTCAGTACTTCACAGTTCACAGTCTTTGTAATATGTTTTAGCAATACATATGTAACATTTATAATGTGTTTAGAACTTTTTTGTAGAATTGCCTTTACAGGGACTTTAAGGAAATGTAGTGATTAAAGGGTAGGATGAATAAATAAGATGGATAAGGCACAAAAAGTATTCATACCAAATACTTCAACTTTCATTGATTCTTTTTTACTTCCTAAAGGATTTGTGGCTTCCACAGTATAAAGACCACGGTTTCTACGGTCAGCATCTCTTATAAAGAGGGTACTTGATCCAGAAATTGTTGTGATATCAACCATTTTCTTGGTTAATTCAATATTATCCCTGAACCAGGTAACTTTTGGTGTTGGTCTTCCAGTGATAGCAACTTTGAGCCTGATGTTTTCTCCAGCTTTAATTGAGACTCCTTCAAAATATTCTTGGCCAAACTGGATGTTTGGAGGAACTGAAAGACAAAAGAATTTGTACTTTTTAATTTATACAGACCAGCATAACATTGCATGTAAAATGTTGACCACTGGACGATGGGAAACACAACATAAACTGCATGAACTTACAGCTCTCATCTCTGATGACAACATAACCAGAAGACTGAGAGGGTGGGCTCACTGTGCCGATAGCATTTCTTGCTATGACTCTAAATTCATAGCGATCACCGCAAGCAAGACCGGTCACTGTAAATTCTGTGTCAGTCACATTTGTAAAATTGCTCTTTAACCACCGTCCTTTGCCCTGCCGTTTCTCCACATTATAGGCAACAATTTTGCTTCCACCATCATGTTTGGGCGCTTCCCATTTCAGTTTAACTGAATCACTTGTTACATCAACGTAGTCAGGGGTACCAGGAGGATCTGAAGTTAAAATTCACAAATTTATTAATATTTAGCTACTGTAAATTGTCATATTTTTAACTTGCAAGATTGGTGTGAAAAATATGTCTTAAAGTTGAACTTACCAACTGGAGAAACAGCCATAATAGGTTTGCTTGCATCACCCATGCGACTGTATCCAGCATCATTCTGGGCGTAGACTCTGAACTGGTATTCCAAGCCTTCAATAAGACCAAGAACCCTGTACTCCCTTTCTTTCACTAAAACTGTGTTGACTTTTTGCCACATTATGCTGTTCTTCTCCTTCTTTTCAACATGGAAACCAAGCACTGGACAACCTCCATCAAAGACTGGTTCTTCCCACTGAATAGTCATGCCATCGTTTGTAACATTGTAAACCACTGGAATGCCTGGTGGGCCGGGTGGTCTGAACTCATGCTTGGCAATGACATTTTGTGAAACTGTAGGTTCACTTGCACCATATCTATTTTCAGCACAGACTCTGAACTGATATTGAATACCCTTGATCAGGTTGGGGACCTTAAACGATGTTCCAGTTACACTTGAACAGGCCATTTTCCAGTCTGTCTGAGAGGTGTCATGTTTCTCAACAGTGTAGCAAGTGATTTCTCCACCTCCATTATCATTTGGTTCATCCCAAGATATGGCGATACTTTCTGCTCTGACCTCATCTAAGCGGATTGGTCCAATAGGTTTAGAGGGTGGTCCAAGGGTAATAACATGTACGTGAAATGATTTTCTGAAGAATGTGTTGTCAAGAGTAAGTGTGTATTTGCCTCCATTCTCTTTCACCACATTTTTTATCATAAGAGTGGCCTTGTTTTCAGTCTTCTTGAAGCGGACCTTTTCACTCTCCTTCAGTGGTAAGTTGTCCTTTAACCAAAGAATGGCTGGTCTCGGCTTACCCTTGTATGGCAATTCAATGTGTACATTGTGTCCCAAACGCACACTGATCTGTCCACCGGGATACTCTTCAAGGTTTGCTTCTGGTGGAATAATGTAGTCCTTTACTTTAATTGGCCCAATTTCAACAAAGTCACTAGTACCCTTTTCGTTCTTGGAGCTAACTCTGAAAAACATGTCAGAGAGTTCCTTAAGCTTTTTAACTTCATGTTCACAGTGCTTGTTGGTGCCAGCAGGAACCCATTCTTCTTGACCTTGGAGTTTCTGTTCAATTATGTAGTCTGTAATGATGCTACCACCATCATAATCGGGTTTGTTCCATTGCAGTGTTACTGAAGTCTTGGTGGAGTCTTTCATACAAAGATCTTTTACTGGACCAGGGGTCTCAGTGGCTTTAATCGGCTCTGCTGTTTCACATGGATCTCCAACTCCATTCTCATTTTCTGCTAATACACGGAAGAAGAACAATGCCTTCTCAGAAAGTTCTTCAATTACACATGTGGTTTCTTTGCATTTATTTGTTACACAGGCATATGTACGCTTTGAAGAGTCTCTTTTCTCAACAACATAATTGGTAATTTCAGCACCACCATCCAGTAGAGGGGGGTCCCAACAAAGAGTAACTTTTCCACGAGTGACATCTTTCAAGATCAAATTCCTACAAGCAGCTGGAGTGTCCTGTACTTTAACAGACACAGTTAGTGACTTTGGTTCTCCTACACCATTTGATATATTAATGGTATATTTACTTGTGTCACTTCGAGTTACTTGTGTAATTATGAGACATGATGAAGAGTCTGTGTTGTGAATGTCGTATCTAGGATCATTGTCAATATTCTGGTCTTTCTTTTTCCAGGAGATGCTTGGAGCAGGTCTGCCTTTGAGGGGAACCATGATTTCAACATCTTTACCAGCTTTCACAATGTAGTGAGTTCTCATTGCAACATCTGTATCAACCTGGGCTTCCTCTGCAACATTGGAATAAAAGTGTTGTTACAGAAAACATTATTTTCAATTAAATTATACAAAGATATTACAAGCATTTCAACGTGAATACATACCAAGAATATCCTTGGCTTGAACTGGATCCTCCATTTCTATTGGGTCTCCACAGCCAGCACAATTAACAGCAGATACACGGAAGTAGTAGTCCATATCTGGGTTAAGATCTGAAGCTACATACTCTGTAGTTCTCACTTCTCCCTTATGGCTAATCACTGTCCATTCCCCTTCTATGCCCACTCTTTTTTCTACAACATAGCTGGTGATTTCACTGCCTCCATCATACTCTGGCTTTGACCATCCAAGTGTGATTGATGTTTTAGTTGAGTCAACCACCTTCAGTTTAGTTGGTTCATATGGCGGGTCTTGGGAGGAAAAAAAACCTTGGTTAAAACTCCAAAAATTATAAAAAGACCCAAAATTATTTATGAATTTAGTAAAATTAACAGTTGAGAAAAAAATTATACAGTAATACATACCAACTGGATCAGCAGCTTTGTAGAAGTCAGAAACATCTGTGTATGGACCTTCCCCAGCTTTATTGATTGCACATACACGATACTGATATTCATTTCCTTCTGTAAGATGATGGACCTTTGATTTTGTATCACTAATGGGGTCCTTGTACACTTTTACCCAGCGCAGACTCTTCTTGTCACGTCTCTCCAAATAGTATCCTGTAACCATGCTACCACCATCCACACTAGGTTTATCCCAAATGACCTGCATTGATGTTCTGGTGATATCTGTTGCTTCAGGTGTAGAAGGTTGTCCGGGAGTAACTGAAAAAATAGCATTGCTTTAATAGTTGTGGTGTTATAAAAATCATCTAATTTACCAAAAGTATATATCATCTAGTTCAATCATTTTGATTTTCGATTGACTATTTCCTTACCGAATGCATTTTTGGCGATAACAGGCTCAGACTCCAGAGGATCTCCAGCTCCAAATTTGTTAACACCTCTGACACGGAATACATATTCATTTCCTCTGGCCAACTTTTGGACAGTGACAGTACGTGCTTCCATTGCCTCAGAAACTGTAGACCACACTACTCTACTTGTCTCTCGTTTTTCTACAATGTAATGAGTTACTTTGGCACCTCCCTCATCAGTTACTGGTTCCCATGCAATTGTTATCTTGTCAGCAGTGACAGTTTTGAATTCAATGTGTCCAGCTGGAGGTCCAGGTTTGTCTATTTATGGAATGAAAATTTATTAATTTACAATTAGGAAATAAGTAGGTCATTAAAAGAGGTGGATAAGACATTGAAATTACATTTATACGTATTTTTGACAAAAAATTATTACATACCTAAAATCTGTATTCTGACAGAAGCAGATGCTGTGCCAAACACATTCTTGATTTTGAGCTCATAGGTTCCAGTATTACGACGAGTAGAATCTTTAATGAGGATGGCTGATGAGTCAGTTGTGTTCTCAATTGACAGATGTGCACTTGACACTAATTCCTTTTCGTCTTTAAGCCATTCAATAGTTGGCAAGGGTTTAGCAAATATTCCCACTTTGATTTTGAATGATGCACCAGCTTTGTATTGCACAACATCCAAATACTCTGGGGGCAGGTCAATTACTGGAGCACCTAGAATTAGGGAAAAATGGAAAAATGTGTGTAATAAAGAGACTCATTGTTAGGAATGACATTAAATAAACAAGCAATGTTGAAGCAATGCACTTACCAGAAATGTCAACACAAGTTACTGGTCCTGCAATTAGAGATGGGTTGCTAACTGAGCCAACTGCATTTCTGGCGAAAATCCTAAATTCATATGACTGATCCTGAGTCAAGCCTGACACAGTGAAATTTGTATCAATGACATTGGTAAAGTTTGCCTTTGTCCATCTGCCATTTGGAGCATCTCTTCGCTCAACCATGTAGCCAGTGATTTTGCTTCCACCATCAAATGGAGGCTTCTGCCATACAAGGCTTACTGAATTTTTTGTAACCTCAGAAATTCTCACATTTGCCGGTGGTTCTAAAATAAAACAAAGATTATTTGGCACAGAAATTTAGAGAAACTTGACACAAATCCTTTGTACAGAATTGTCTTTTAATTAGTATTATTATTTAAGCTTACCACAGGCATCGATCGCCAGCACTTCATCTGATGTCTTGCTGAACTTTCCAATACCAGCTGCATTCTCTGCAGCTACTTTGAATTCGTAAATCATTCCAGGACATATATTTGTCACTCTAATTTGAGTTGCAGGGATTGCTATTTTGTTCACCGTCTGCCAAAGGATGCTGCTTCTTTCTTTCATTTGGACGTGGTATCCAAAGACCAAGCTTCCACCATCTACTACTGGCTCATTCCAGCAAACAGTGAGGCTTTCCCTTGACACATGGCTCAGCCATGGTGTTGATGGTGGACCAGGAATAGCTAAAACATACAGTAAACCAGCAGAGGTTTAGAAAAAAAAATTGAGACATAACTAGAAACAATTGCAAATGTACAGTATCCAAGTACTCACTGTATGGAAGCTTAACTGTAACTGACTGAGAATCAATATGGTCACTGATGCCAAAGCGATTCTCAGCCTTAATCCTGAACTGGTATTCTTCTCCCTTTGTAAGTTTGGTGACTTTAATATCACTTCTTGCAATTGTGGATGACACTTCTGTCCATGCTGGAGTACTTGTTTCACGTTTAAGAACAACATAGTTTGTGACAGGACTGCCACCATCATACAGAGGTGGGAGCCATTTGAGACACAAGCTTGTCTCTCCCACCCCACTAACTTCAACAGGACCAACTGGAGGACCTGGTCTATCCAGGACCAGTATGTTTACAAACATCTTAGTTGTTCCACTTGTGTTTGAGGCGACAATGTCATATCTTCCAGCATCACTTGCAATACTTTCCTTGAGGCTGACATTAAGGCTTTCAGGGGTTACTTCAAAGCTGAATCTCTTGCCGCACTTAACTGGAACATTGCCTCTTGTCATTGTGACCTTTGGCATTGGTTTACCAGAGAGAGGAAGCTCAAATTTAAGATTTGATCCTGCTCTCACATAAACAGTGTTATGTGGGAAGTTCTTCATATCAAACTCAGGGGCATCTGTTAAGAACAATGAAAGAAAATTTAATTATAATATTAATAGATTATTTGAATATAATAAACACGGAATAAATTAAATTAATTAAGACTCACCCAACTGATCTTTCACAACCACAGGGATTATCATTTCTTTTGGTTCACTGAGTCCAGCGTGATTCTCAGCGCGAACTCTGAACAAGTATTCTGCATTTTCCCTCAGGCCCTTAATTATGTGGGTGTTGGTTTTAACATTGGCACATTTAACCCATTTCTGTTGTCCTTTTTCAAGGGCATCAATGAGGTAGCTAGTAATTCGGCTTCCACCATCATACTCTGGCTTTGACCATGCAATGGTGATGCTATTCTTTGTTACTGCAGTAACGCCGAGTCTAGCAGGTGGACTTGGTTTTTCTGTTGGTGCAAAGTTAAAATCATATTTAAAACAGAAAGAATACATATATTCATATAAACCTTTTATTTTCTAATTTTAAGACAAATAAATCTGGTAGTGGTTTATACCTGTGATCTTGGTTCCATCTTTAGTTTCAGTTGGTACACCTGTTCCAAACTCATTTTCTCCAGTAACTCTGAAGTAGTACATTGCACCTTCTAGCAAGTCTTCAACCTTGTATGTTAGACTGTGACAGTTGCTTGTTACACATACCCAAGCCTTTTTACTTGCTTCACGTTTCTCAACATTATAAGCCTTAACAGCATCTCCTCCATCGTTCTCTGGAGGTCCCCAAGTAACTGTAGCAGAGTCTTTTGTGACTTCTGTAATCTTCACGTTAGTTGGTGGCCCAGGAGTATCAAGGACTTTGACCACCATGGGCAAAGATGCAGTTCCAACACCATTGTCCAAAGTAACAATGTATTGTCCAGAGTCATTTCTTGTTGCTTTCTCAATAGTAAGAGATGTGTATGTTTCCGTTGTTTCTATGCTCGCCCTTGCTTTGAGATCAATTTCCTCTTTATTCCACGTAATTGAAGGAACTGGCTTTCCCTTAAATGGTGCTGTTAAAGTAAACGAATTGCCATGCTTGACTAATAAAGTCTTTCGCATTTCAATGTCAATGTCAAACTCAGGTTCCTCCTTTCTCTCAGTTGCTGACTGGGGCTCACAGACAGGTGACTGCTCACTGACACCAACTTTGTTGATTGCTTTAACAGCAAATACATACTCTACATCAGCTGCAAGACCAGAAATGGTGAATTCATTGCTCTTTGTCATCTGAATAGCCACTATCCATTCCTCATCCTCAGATTTCTTATATTCTACAGTGTATCCTAGGATCTGTGCACCACCGTCAGATAATGGCTTTTTCCAGGCAATAGTAATAGAATTCTTGGTATGATCCAAAATCCTTGGTTTAGTTGGTGGGGATGGCACCAAAAGCTCATCCTCTGCTCTTGCTGAAGGAGATGGGTCACTGGCTGGACCTACACCT
Source organism: Pimephales promelas (assembly GCF_988280905.1). Taxonomy (NCBI): domain Eukaryota; kingdom Metazoa; phylum Chordata; class Actinopteri; order Cypriniformes; family Leuciscidae; genus Pimephales; species Pimephales promelas. The sequence continues at coordinate 10,734,636 of NC_142775.1, read as the reverse complement.
GCCGCATTTTCAGCATAAACTCTAAACTCATATTCACATCCTCTTCTTACTTTTGATATCACAGCTGTTAGGTTTGTCACAAGCTCCCTGTTCACACGAACCCAGTGAAGACCAGATTTCTCTCGCCTTTCAATTATATATCCAAGGATCTCACTGCCTCCATCAGATGCAGGCTTTGTCCAAGTTAGATTAATTTCCTCACTAGTTACACTTGTAATTTCAACATTTGATGGGGCTGTTGGGATAGTGTATGGATCATTGACCTTGACAATTTCACTTTCAAGGGCTTCACCAAGTCCAAACTTGTTGACAGCTAATACTCTGAATATGTACTCATTTCCTTTTAGGAGCTTAGTGACCTTAAATGTTGTGGTTTTGACCTCTCCATGTACAAGAGTCCATGCCAGTCGGCTGGTCTCTCTTTTCTGAATAACATAATGTATTACCTCAGAGCCACCAATTTCTTGCGGTGGGCCCCATGACAATGTGCATTCCTCTGCTGTGAGGCCCGTTACTGACAATGGCCCTGCTGAAGGTCCTGGTTTATCAAGAATAACACAGTTTACTGGTGTTGTGACACTTCCAGCAATATTCTGCAATGTCAAAGCATACTGCCCAGAGTCACTCCTTTTGCAGTCTTTAATTAATATCATAGTGCTAGTATCTGATCCAGTTATCTGAATTCTTGCCTTGTGTTCAATTGCATGACCATCTTTTGACCAAGCTGCAACTGGTAGAGGGCGCCCTGCAATGTCAGCATTAATCTTCAGGGTTTCCCCAGATTTTACCACCACAACATCTCTGAACTTGACATCCATCATAATGCGTGGTGGATCTACATTATCTTTAACTGTAATAGGACCGGTGTTGTAGGATGGCTCACTGAATAGCCCAGCAGCATTCTTTGCAATAACACGGAAATCATATTGCTCATTCAATGTAAGGCCAGTAATATCAAAGTAAGTCTCTACAACATTGGTAAAATTGCATCTTATCCAGCGACCCTCTGGGAGATCTCTACGTTCAATTAAGTAACCAGTGACTTTGGCTCCACCATCATATTCAGGCTTTGTCCAAGAAAGAGATACAGAAGACTTGGTAATGCTAGTTATCTCAGGTTGACCTGGAGGATCACAAGGATCTCGTGCAGCTATGGCCTCGCTGGCTTTGCTTGCCTTGCCAATTCCAGCAATATTTTCAGCATAGATACGGAATTCATACATCATACCTGCCTCAATACCCGTTACTTTGTATTCAGTATCCTTGATGAGTGTCCTGTTCACCTTTGTCCAAAGAATACTGCTTCTCTCCTTGCGTTCTAAATGATAGCCAAGGACCGTGCTACCACCATCATTAACTGGCTCATTCCATGTGACAAGCATGAAGACCTTTGTGGCATGAGCAACACGGGGTGTAGAAGGTGGGCCAGGCTGTTTGAATGTGTACTCCGCAGTAATGCCTGGAGAGTCAATTGGCTTGCCCTTTCCATACCGATTCACTGCATAGATGCGGAACTGGTACTCAGAACCTTTTGTCAATCGAGGTACCTTGAGTGAGGTTCTGGCAACATTTGTTGAAACAATCTGCCACTCTGTTGTGTTGGTATCTCTCTTCTCAACAATATAATTATTGATGGAGCATCCACCATCATATTCTGGAGGGGCCCATAACAATGTAATACTGTCAGAAGTCACAGCGTCAACCTTCACTGAAGCTGGTGGTCCAGGTTTATCAAGAACAACAATGCCGATATCTGTGGACATGGTGCCTGCTGTATTAGCAAGAGTGAATTCATATTTACCAACATGTTCAATAGCAGCTTCTTTGATGACAATTTTGCTTGACACCTTAGTGTTTACAATTGAAAGAGAGGTTGTTTGCCTCAAAGGAAGGCCATCCTTCTTCCATGACACAACTGGCTTAGGCCTGCCTCTCACAGGAACTTCCACAGTAAGATCAGCTCCAGCTTTAACACTGTAAGTATTAAACAACAGATGAACAGAGGGTTCAATTTCAATATCTTTAGCTACAACAGGTACACCAAGTTCTTGAGGCTCACTCCTGCCTTTCTCATTCATTGCAATAACTCTGAATGAATATGTTTCACCAGGTGTTAGGTTGCTCACAGTAGCCTCTGGAACCTTAACTGTGCAGCTTACACCCCATTTGTCACTAGTCTTGCTTTGCATCTCTACATTGTAGCAGATGATTTTACTGCCTCCATCATGTACAGGCTTCACCCAAGTAAGTGTCACACTATTCTTTGTGACATCCACAATAGTTACTTTTCCTGGAGGCATAGGTGCCTGTGCAACCTTAACAGGATTCTTTGTTCCTGCCATCACACCAAAGCCATACTCATTAACAGCACACACACGGAAGTAGAAAATGCCTCCTTCCTGCAATTCATCAACTTTAAAGGAAGTCTGTGTGCAGTTGCTTGTGACAGTTGTAAAAGCTTTTCTTGTAGATTCTCTCTTCTCAACCACGTAATTGGTTATTTTAGCCCCGCCATCTGTAAGTGGTGGGTCCCAGCAGAGAGTCACTGAATCTTTCTTTACATCTTTCACTTCAAACTTCTGTGGAGCACTTGGTGTATCAAGCACCCTGACATTCACAAATGCAGATTTTGTACCACTCTTGTTCTCAAGTGTTAAGACATATTTTCCACTGTCAAATCTGTTGACATTGTCAATTACAAGCATGGTGTATGAACTTGTGGACTCAATCTGAGCACGCTCAGTTAGAGTTCCATCATCCTTTTCCCATTTGACGGATGGCTCAGGTCGACCTCTAATTGTAATGAAAAGACGAAGGGATCCTCCTGCACGAACAGAGACAACTTTTCTGAGATCAGCATCAAGTTCAATCTCAGGTGCTTCAATTCTTTCAGATGCAGTCACCGATCCATGAACATCAGCAGGCTCACCAATGCCTTCAGAATTAATTGCACAAATACGAAAATTATATTCAGCATTTTCCTTTAGGTTTTCAACTGTGAGGCATGTTGTTTGAATACCAGCTGCAGGCGTGCATATGATCCATTCCTCTGAAGAAATCTCTTTCATCTCAACAATATAACCTTTAATATATGAACCACCATCTGTAGCGGGTTTTCCCCAAGACAGAGAGACAGATGAGTTTGTGTGATCTGTCACTTTAGGGTGATGAGGTGGACCTGGGGGAGTTGTGGCATTTATTGCTCTATAAAACAGTGATAAGTCACTAGATACTCCCACACCAGCTTCATTCTCAGCAGACACACGAAATTCATAGAAATGTCCCTCTGACAGACCAGTTACTTTGAAATGCAGATCTGAAAGCTTCTGCCGGTTGCATTTTGTCCATCTTACACCATCTTTGTCACGCTTCTCTAAGTGATAACATGTAATTTCTGTTCCACCATTGCTCTCTGGGGCACCCCAGGACAAAGTTATTGAATCCTTTGTTATCTCACTTGCCTCCGGTGTTGATGGTGCACTTGGTGGCTTGTAAGGATTGCATGCAATAATTGCCTCAGATTCCAGAGGTTCACCAATGCCATATTTATTGACAGCCATAACTCTAAAGATATACTCATCACCAGAGAGGAGCTTGGTCACTTTATAACCCACAGTAGGAATATTGGAATCAACAACAGTCCATGATAGCCTGCTAGTTTCCCTTTTCTCAAGGATGTAATGAGAAATATTAGCACCTCCATTCTGAGATGGCTCAGACCAGGACAGATTACACCTATCAGACATGATGCCAGCTACTTGTAGCGGTCCGGTTGGTGGACCTGGTCTATCAAGAACTTTTACTGTTATTGGAATTGTTTTTGTTCCACCACTGTTGCTTAGAATTAGGTCATAGTGTCCACCATCCAATCTAGTACAGTCTTTAATTGTAATAGAAGCATGTTTTTGTGTACTTCTTACTTCAATGCGCAGTGTCTTATCCATTTCCTTTCCTTCTTTTAGCCATTGAATATCAGGTGTGGGTTTTCCATGTATATCTGCATCCAAAACTAAGTTGTCTCCAGAATTGACAACAATGACATCCTTGTACTTAGGATCCATTGAAACACTAGGAGGTTCAATTTCATCTGTAGCAGTAATTGTCCCAGTGCTGTCTGAAGGCTCGCTGAAGACACCCACTGCATTTCTTGCAATTACTCTAAATTCATACTGATTGTTTACTGTTAAGCCTGTGATTGTAAATTCTGTCTCAATTACATTGGTAAAGTTTGCCCTCATCCATCGGCCCTCAGGCAAATCTCTTCTTTCAACAATATATCCAGTCACTTTGCTGCCACCATCATACTGAGGCTTTGTCCACTGAATCTTAATGTGGTTCTTAGATATTGCAACAGCCTCAGGCGTTCCAGGGGGATCACATGGGTCACGGGCAACAAAGCTCTCTGAAACTTTGCTTGCTCTGCCAATACCAACAATGTTTTCAGCATATACTCTGAATTCATATCCGATGCCTTCTTCAAGATTGCATATTTTGAAAACAGTATCAGTGATAAGGGTTTTGTTTAGTTTTGTCCATAGAATACTTGTTCTTTCTTTACTTTCAAGGTGGTATCCAATCACTGAACTGCCACCATCATTGACTGGTTCATTCCACTCAATTGTCATTTGATCCTTGGTGGCAGATTTCACATATGGAGTACCAGGTGGCCCAGGTGGTTTGTAAGGATACTGCACAACAATGGACTTTGACTCTAAAGGAGCACCCTTACCATATCTGTTCTCAGCAATGACTCTAAATTGATACTCAGCACCAGTTTTCAGCTTAGTAATTTTGAGGGATGTCCTGGCAACTGATCCAGCAACAACTTGCCAAGTAGTTTCAGTGTTGTCTCTCTTTTCAACACTGTAATGCTTTACTTGGCAGCCCCCTGTATACTCTGGAGGCTCCCATGATATGGACACAGAACTGTTACTTACTTCGTTCACTTTTATTTGTCCGGTGGGTGGACCAGGTTTATCCAGGATAATAATACTGATATCTTCTGTAACTGAACAAACACTGTTTGTTGCAGTAACTGAATACTTTCCAAGGTCATCTTTACAGGCTTCAGTTATCTGTAGGATTGTCGATATTGGTGTGTTGGAAGTAGTAATTCTCGATGTTACTTTAAGTGACTGCCCATCCTTTGACCAAGTGATCTTTGGTTTTGGACGTCCAAAAATAGGTATTTCAAGTTTGAAATCCTTTCCAGATTTGACACTATATGTATTGAACTGCAACTTAAAGCTTGGTTCAATTGTGAGGTCATTGGCAATAACTGGAGCAGCAAGGGGCTTTGGCTCACTTTTGCCTTTCTCATTGTATGCCAGAACACGGAACAAATATTCCTGACCACCAGTTAGTCCATTGACTGTTCCTTCACATGTTTTTACATTTGTTGCTACACCCCATTTGTCAGTTCCCTTTGGCTGCATTTCAATCAAGTAGCCTGCAATCCTACTACCTCCATCATGCTCTGGTTTTTCCCAGGCCAGCGATGCACTTACTTTTGTCACATCGGTCAACATAACCTTTCCAACTGGCTGAGGTACTTCAGAAGCCTTTGAAGCAGTTTTTGTTTCAACGGACAAACCAACACCAAATTCATTTTCAGCCATAACTCTGAAGTAATACATGGCTCCCTCTGCAAGATTTTCCACCTTATAAGTTGTCTTGCTGCACTTGGTTGTTACATTTGCATAGGCCTTTCTTGTGGATTCACGCTTGTCAATAACATAATTCTTGATCTTTGCTCCTCCATCAATAAGTGGTGGTTCCCAAACAAGTGTGACAGAGTCTTTCTTGATATCCTTAACTACAAGGTTTAGTGGTGCTCCAGGTGTATCTAACACCTTAACAGACACAAAATCAGATACAGAGCCACTGCTGTTCTGTAGAGTCACAGTGTATTTTCCAGAGTCCCTTCTATCACATGAGTCAATTGAAAGCTGGGTGAAGTTAAGACCCTTTTCAAGCACTGTCTTTTCTGACAATTCACCTTCATCTTTAGTCCATTTCATATCTGGTACTGGTCTACCTCTAAATGGTACATTGATTCTTACTGATCCTCCAGCGCGAATGACAATGCCTTTCCTCAGCTCTGAATCAAGGTGAATTTCAGGGGTCTCTAGCTTGTCCTCAGGCTTGGAAGTTCCTGCAATAACTGCAGGCTCTCCAACACCTAATTTATTAATGGCACATATTTGAATCTTATATTCTTGTTGTTCTGTTAGCTTAGTAATTTCAAATTTGTTGACACGTAAGCCAGTAGGGGGAGTACACATAATCCATTCTTCCTCTTCAGCTTTGCAGATCTCAACAATATATCCTTGAATTGCACATCTGCCATCATCAAGCGGTTTTCCCCATGCTACTGTAATTGAAGTTTTGGTGGTATCAACAACATGTGCATGCGTGGGTGAGCCAGGTTTGTATTTGGGATCACAAGCCTTGTAGTATGAAGTTGGCAAGCTTGGTTCTCCAATTCCAGCTGCATTTTCAGATGACACTCTGAATTCATACTCATGATCCTCAATGAGGCCATGCACTCTGAAGCATACATCAGTTACTTTTTGTCTGTTGCATCTTGTCCATCTAATTCCAGACCGGTCTCTCTTCTCAATTATGTATCCAAGAATTTCACTTCCACCATCAGTATCTGGTGCACTCCAGCAAACAGTCATGGAGTCCTTTGCAATATTTGTTACCTCAATAATTTGTGGTGATCCAGGGTGACTAAATGGATCTTTCATTATTACAGATGGTGCGTCAACTGGCTCACCAACACCATAACTGTTGGCAGCCATGACACGGAATATATATTCGTTACCTTCAAGGAGCTTTGTCACTTTGTATGTTGTTGTTTTGCAGTCATTACAGACCACAGTCCAAGCAAGTCGACTTGTCTCACGTCTCTCAAGAATGTAATGAGTTATAGTGTTTCCTCCATCATCAAGTGGAGCACGCCATATTAGTGTGCATTTATCACTGGACACACCTCTGACATGAAGACCATCTGGTGGGCCTGGTTTATCAAGCACTTTCACGTTGAATTGAACATTCTGAGAGCCAGCAATATTAGTGAGCTGAAGAGTGTAGTTTCCACCATCTTGTCTAGCTGCATCTTTTACAATAATTAGTGCTCTGTTGTCAGTGTTTTTGATGTCACATCTAATTGTGTTTTCAAGCTCTTTGTCATTCTTAAACCACTGGATTGTGGGAACTGGCTTACCATGGACATCAGCATCAAGTTTGAATGTATCTCCTGCATTCACAATAAGAGTCTGCGTGTATTCTGGGTCAATTGAGAACTTTGGTGGCTCTACCTCATCCAAGGCAGCAATTGGTCCACTATTATATGATGGTTTGCTGATAGTTCCAACCGCATTCTTTGCGATTACCCTGAAGTCATACTTGGCACCTTCTGTCAGCCCAGTGACAGTAAAATTGGTTTCAATAACATTTATGAAACTTGCTTTCATCCAGCGTCCCTCTGGAAGATCACGTTTCTCAACAGTATAACCAGTGATAACACTTCCACCATCATACTCTGGCTTGGTCCATTGGATACTTATGGAATTTTTGCTCACATGGAAAGCTTCTGGGGTTCCAGGAGGATCACATGGATCACGAGCAAAGAAGCCCTCTGAGATTTTGCTGCATCTGCCAATCCCAACAATATTTTCAGCATAGACTCTGAACTCATATTCGATACCTTCCTCTAAAGGACTGGTTTTGAATCGTGTTTCTTGAATCAGTGTCTTATTTATCTTTGTCCAAAGAATGCTGTTTCTCTCCTTCCTTTCAAGATGATATCCAATAACTTTACTGCCTCCATCTGAAACTGGCTCATGCCACTCAACAATCATATGGTCCTTTGATAGGCATGACACAAATGGAGTTCCTGGAGGTCCTGGTTCTCTGTATGGGTACTGAGCAACAACAGCTGGAGAGTCCAAAGCATAGCTCTTGCCATACCGATTTTGAGCAATGATTCTGAATTGGTATTCAGATCCAGTCTTGAGTCGTTGTACTTTAAGTGTTGTTCGTGCCAATGAAATTGCAACATTCTCCCATGTTGTAGTAGTTGTGTCTCTCTTTTGCACAATGTAATTTGAAATTGGGCAACCACCAGTATACTTTGGAGGATCCCATGACAATGTAACACTTGACACAGTTATCTCATCAAATCGCACAGGGCCAGTTGGTGGGCCAGGTTTATCAAGAGTGATGATTTCAATGGTTGCATCCTTTTGTCCAACAATATTGGACACATTTATTCCATACATTCCACCATCTTCTCTTGCTGCTTCTTTGATGTTAAGAACAGTGCTGTATGCTGTATTAGAAATGTTAACCCTTGTTGTGAATTTCAGGGCTGCACCATCCTTTGTCCATGTGATTTTTGGCTTTGGACGACCAGAAACTGGGATTTCAACTTGAAGGTCCTTTCCAACAAGAACACTGTAGTTGCTAAATGAAGGTCTTGCATCAGGCCCAAAGACAAGATCTTTTGCTTCCACAGGGACAGCAAGTGTTCTTGGGTCACTCTTTCCTTTTTCATTGACCGCAACTACTCTAAAAGTGTACTCTTCTCCAGGGTTCAAATTTTTGATTACAGCTTCCAATGTTTTTACGTTGGCACAACCAGACCATTTATCATTACCCTTGACCTGCATTTCAACGAGGTATTGAAGTATTCTACTGCCACCATCATGAACTGGCTTTTCCCAAGAAAGAGACACACTTGTTTTAGTAACATCTACAACACTTAATTTTCCAGGACACTGTGGGACCTCTGAAACCTTCAAAGGATCTGTGATATCTGCAGGTAGCCCTACACCATATTCATTTTCTGCAAGCACTCTGAAATAGTAACTGCAACCTTCTTGAAGTGGTTCAACTTTCCATGAGAGTTTGTGGCAATTTGTTACAACGGCAGAGAATGTTTTTCTTGTACTCTCACGTTTCTCAACAATGTAATTTTTGATTTTTGCTCCACCATCTAAAAATGGAGGCTCCCACATAAGAGTAACAGATTCCTTTGTAATTTCTTTCACTTTGAAGTTGAGTGGAGCGCTTGGAGTGTCAAGGACTTTCACAATAATTGTTTCAGATTTTGCACCTGCAGAGTTTTCTGCAGTCACAATATATTTACCACTGTCTGCCCTGTTGACTTTATCAATAACAAGAGAAGTGTGACTGCTGGTGATCTCAGTCTGTGCTGTTTCCTTAATCTGCTCACCATCTTTTTCCCATTTGATTTGTGGGGTTGGTCTTCCTTTGAAAGGGATGAACATCCTAAGAGAACCTCCAGCTTTAATACGTACAACCTTTCTAAATTCAGCATCAATATCAAGATCTGGATCCTCTGTTTTGTCCTCTGGCAGAATAGGTCCAGTGACATCAGCATGCTCCCCAACACCAACCTTGTTAACAGCACAAACCCTGAATTTGTATTCCTGTTTTTCTTTCAGATTTTCCACAGTAAAGCGTGTGACTTTAACACCTGTTGGTGGAGTGCACATTGTCCATTCTTCGGCAACTGATTCACCTGCAGCCTTTCCTTCTTCTATCTGAGTCATTACCTCCTCTATGGCTGCTTTTACTTCACATGCTTCAACAATATATCCCTGAACTTCACAGCCACCATCATAAATAGGCTTTCCCCATGCAAGTGCAACTGATGATTTTGTCATATCTAACACTTTTGGATTATGGGGTGGACCTGGCTTGAATACAGGATCCAGGGCTTTATAGAATACAGTTGCAGAACTTGCTTCACTAACTCCAGCAGTATTCTCAGCAGAAACTCTGAATTCATACAGATGCTTCTCCATGAGTCCAGTAACTTTAAATGTGAGGTCAGTAACTGTTTTCATGTTGCATCTGGTCCATCTAATGCCTTCCTTGTCATGTTTCTCAATAATATAACCAGTGATAGGAGTACCCCCATCATTTGCTGGGGCCTCCCAGGTTAATACCATAGAATCTTTCTTGACATTATTAACTTCTACTCCTTTTGGTGCATCTGGGGATGTAAATGGATTCTTGATAACAACTGCACTTGATTGGAGGGGCTCACCAACACCAAATTTGTTCACAGGAAAAACTCTGAAGATATATTCATTTCCTTCAAGGAGTTTTGTTATTTTAAGATTTACAGCTTGTACTTTGGGTTCAACAACTGTCCAAAGCAGTCTGCTAGTCTCTCTTTTTTCAACAATATAATGACTGATCTTGCTGCCACCATCTTGTTTAGGTGGATTCCAAGCAAGGCAGCACTGCTCACTGGTTACACCTGTGATAGAGATGGGTCCCTCAGGTGGTCCAGGCTTATCCAGGACACATATATTGACTTGCACAGCTTTCTCTCCTCCAGGATTTTGCAGTAGTAGAGTATATTGACCTCCATCAGCAAGTTTGGCCTCCTTTACAGTCAAACAGGTATAGTTATTTGTGCTTTTAATTTCACGATATATGGTGTTTCCAAGTTCTTGCTCACCCTTCATCCAACAAATTGCTGGTATTGGTTTTCCATGAACATCTGCATCAATCTTGAAGTTATCTCCTGCATTTACAACAATTGTTTGAGTGTACTCTGGATCTATGCTGATACATGGTGGTTCAATCTCATCTTTTGCCATGATAGGTCCAGTACTATATGAAGGATCACTGAAAACTCCAGCAGCATTTCTTGCAATGACACGGAGCTCATATTTCTGGTCCTCTGTAAGACCTGTTGCAGTATACTCAGTCTCTATGACATTGGTGAAGTTTGCTTTCATCCAGCGTCCTGCAGGTAATTCCTTCTTTTCTACAATATATCCAGTGACTTTGCTCCCACCATCATACTCTGGCTTGGTCCATGCAATTGTAATAGAATCCTTTGTGATTCTAATGGCTTCTGGTGTTCCAGGAGGATCACAAGGATCTCTGGCAACATATCCCTCTGAGATCTTACTAGCCTTCCCAATGCCAACAATGTTTTCAGCATAAACTCTGAATTCATACTCCATGCCTTCTTCAAGCCCTGTGGTCTTTAAAGTTGTGTCTTTTATTAGACTTTTGTTTAATTTCATCCAAAGAATGCTATTTCTCTCTTTTTTCTCCAGGTGATACCCTAAGATTGTTGCTCCACCATCAATGACAGGTTCATTCCACACTATCACCATACTATCTTTAGTGGAAGACTGCAAGAAAGGTGTTCCAGGAGGGCCCGGTAGTTTGTAAGGATACTGTGCAACAACACATTCAGACACGAGCAGAGGGCTTTTTCCATATCTGTTCTCTGCTGCAATTCTAAATTGATATTCAGACCCTGTCTTCAGTCTTCCTGCCTTAATTTGAGTTCTTGCTATATTTGCTGCTACAACCTGCCAATTAGTTGTTGATGTGTCCTTCTTTTCTACTATGTAATTATTAATGGTGCAGCCCCCATCATACTCTGGTGGCTTCCAAGAAATGGTAACACTGTCGGATGTTACTTTTTCAACTTTAACTGGGCCTGTTGGTGGACCAGGTTTGTCAAGAACAACGATTCCAATATCCACTGTTGTCTCACCAGCTGTATTTGATAGTTTAACATTATACTGGCCAACATCATCTCTACAGGCCTCTTTGATTACTAAATTCAGTTGTGTATCCGTAGAGGAAAAGTTAACCCTGGTTGTTCGTTTAAGTGGAACACATTCCTTTAGCCATGAAATGGCAGCTTTGGGACGAGCATTATATGGAATATCAATTGTTAAATCCTCTCCTGCCAGGACACTGAATGTGGAGAACAACATCTTAGCAGATGGAGCAATTACAAGGTCCTTTGCAATCACAGGCACACCAATTTGACGAGGATCACTGGTTCCCTTTTCATTTCTTGCAGAAACGCGGAACATATACTCTTCACCAGGTGCAAGCCCAGTAATAACTGCTTCAGGTACCTTGACAATCATAGCTTGTGTCCATTTTTCACTCCCTTTGCTCTGCATCTCTACAACATATGCAACCACTCTGCTTCCTCCATCATGTTCAGGTTTTTCCCATGATAATGTTACACTATTCTTTGTAACATCCTGAAGTGTAATCTTGCCAGGGGGAAGTGGCTTCTCAGACACTTTAACAGATTCACCGGTCTCAATAGGAAGACCAATGCCATATTCATTTTCTGCTAGAACTCTGAAGTAGTAGTTGCATCCTTCTTGGAGCTGGTCAACTGTCCAAGTAGTTTTGTGACAATTGGCATTTACTGTAGCATATGCCTTTCTTGTAGCCTCACGCTTCTCAACAATGTAATTCTTAATTTTTGTGCCACCATTGTTAAGTGGAGGATCCCAAACAAGTGAAACAGATTCTTTAGTAATCTGACTTATTTTAAAGTTTTGTGGTGCTCCAGGTGTGTCTAGAACTCTAACTATCACAGAGACTGTCTTTGTTCCAGAGCTGTTTTCTACAGTCAAATTGTATTTGCCACTGTCAAATCTATTCACATTTCCAATAACCAGTGATGTAAAAGATGATGTAGTTTCAATGGTAGCTCTGTCTAAAGGCTCATCATTCTCTCTTGACCATTTGGCCTCTGGTGTTGGTCTACCTCTTATTGGCACAAAAAGTCTTAATGTATTGCAAGCTCTGATGTTCACAATCTTACGAAGTTCAGCATCAAGGTCAGCCTCTGGTGGTATGAGTCGTTCCTCTGCTTTGGGTGAACCTGGTACAGGTGCTATATCTCCAATACCCTCGCTATTTAAAGCAGACACATTGATTTTGTATTCCTGATTTTCTTTAAGATTTTTAATTGTAAATGATGTTCCTTTTACACCATCTGCAGGAGAGACAATTGTCCATTCCTCCTCTTCAGTTCCAGGGAGACATGTCTCAACAATATAGCCAGTAATTTCAGAACCACCATCATAAACTGGTTTGTTCCATGCAAGCGTGATGGAAGAACTTGTTGTGTCCAGGATTCTTGGATTGCCAGGTGGACCTGGTTTGAAAAGAGTATCTGTGGCCTTGACAAATGGTGATGAAGGACTAGGTTCACTTATTCCTGCTGCATTTTCAGCAAAAACTCTGAATTCATATTCATGGCCTGGAACAAGAGCAGTAACCTTGAAATGCAAGTCAGTAACATTCTTCTTGTTGCATTTTACCCAGCGCAAACTAATTCTGTCTCTTTTCTCAATGCGATAGTTTGTGATTTCACTTCCCCCATTGCTAGCTGGTGCACCCCAACAGAGAACAGCTGAATCTTTAGTGACTGCTGTTATCTCAGGTGTTTGTGGAGGATCTGGTGGTACATACGGATTTTCTGCAATTATTGCTTCAGACTCAAGAGGTTCTCCAACACCATACTTGTTAACAGCCATAACTCTGAAAATGTATTCATTTCCTTTGAGTAACTTTGTTGCTTGGTACTGATTAACCCGCAATTCGGATGCCACATTTGTCCAAGCAAGTCTGCTTGACTCACGTTTTTCAATAACATAGTGTTCAATGTTTGCGCCGCCATCATCTGTAGGTGGATTCCATGTGAGCACACACTTTTCGGCTGTAACATCAGAAACTGCCAGAGGTCCTGTAGGTGGTCCTGGTCTATCAAGAACCTTCACATTGAAAACATGCTTAACAAAGCCACCAATATTTGTTGCTGTCAGAATAAACTCACCCCCATCCCTTCTGACAGAATCCTTGTTGATCAAGACTGATGCCATTTCTGTCATTTTAATCTGTAGTTTATATGTGTTTTCAACATCTTTTCCATCTTTTGTCCAAACCATGGATGGTAATGGCTGGCCTGCAACATCAGCCTCAAGTTTGAATAGTTCTCCGGCTTTGACAAGGACAATATCTTTAAATTTAGCATCAACCATAATTCTTGGTTCTTTAATGTCATCTTTGCAAATAACTGGGTCTGATGGATCTGATGGGTTACTAATAGAGCCTGCTGAATTTCTTGCAAGTACACGGAATTCATAAGATGCTTCTTGTGTTAGACCACTTATTGTGAAAGTGGTTTCAATGATATTTGTAAAGTTAGCTCTTATCCAGCGCCCAGCTGGAAGATCTCTCTTTTCCACAGTATAGCCAGTAATTTTGAAACCACCATCATACTCTGGCTTTGTCCACTGAATAGTAATTGCGTTTTTCGACACATGTATTGGGACAGGTTGACCAGGTGGATCCACTGGATCAAGAGCAAGCATTGGTTCAGAAGATTTGCTTGGTTTTCCAATTCCAGCTATGTTTTCTGCAATCACACGGAATTCATATGCCACACCATCCTCAAGTCCTGTAGATTTGAACAGATTTCCGACCACAAGTGCCTTGCTAATTCTGTGCCAAACAATACTGTTTCTCTCTTTCCTTTCAACGTGGTAACCAATGACCTCGCTTCCCCCATCAGAAACGGGCTCATTCCAGCCAACTGTCATTGTGTCCTTAGTGAAAGCAACAACATTAGGTGTTCCAGGTGGCCCAGGCACCTTAAAAGGATATGCAGCAACCACTGACTCTGAAGTTATTGGGGGCCCTGTACCATATCTGTTTTTGGCCTTGACACGGAATTGATATTCAACTCCTGTAGTTAAACGAGTTGCTTTAAATGTTGTACGAATAATCAACGAGGAAAGTTCTACCCATGTCTGGCTGGTAGTTTCCCTTATTTCAACTACATAGTTATTGATTGGTACACCTCCATCATTTTCAGGAGATTCCCATGAGAACTCAATGAAAGTACGAGATATTTTGTCCAGTTGAATTGGTCCCTTTGGTGGTCCAGGCACATCATGCACCTTTACTGTGATGCTGTCTGTGACTGAGCCAACAATGTTCTTTCCTGTCATTGAGTATATTCCACTGTCACTTCTTAAACATTCATTTATGATCAAGATAGTTGAGGTAGAAGTAGTTTCAGTCATTGTTCTTTGTGTTAATTTGAGGGCTTGACTGTCTTTCTGCCAGGAAACTGTTGGTTTAGGACGTCCAGAAACAGGCACCTCAACCTTTATATCAGCACCAGCCTTGGCAATAACTGTCTTCTGACACACACCACTGAGGTCGAATTCTGGCAATGAACTTTGTTCTCTGATAACAATAGACTTGCTTACACGAGGATGACTTCGCCCAGAGCTGTTCACGGCCATCACACGGAATACATACTCTTCATTTTCATTTAGATTTTTTACAATAAAGTTCAAAGTCTTCACAGTTGTCACATGGGCCCACTGATCTGTACCTTTCTTTTGTGCCTCAATTACATACCCAGTAACTCTACTTCCACCATCATGTTTTGGTTTAGTCCATGCAAGATTAACTGTGTGCTTTGTGACATCAGTAAAAGTTACATTTTCTGGTGGAGTTGGTGCTTGAGAAACTCTGACTGGGTCTGGGGTTTCAACTGCTTCACCAATGCCATACTCATTTTCAGCAAAAACTCTGAAATAATATTCCAAACCTTCTCCCAGATCAGAAACTCTGACAGAGCATGTCTCACATTGTGTGATCACGGCAGCATATGCCTTACGAGTAGACTCTCTCTTCTCAATGATGTAGTTGGTGATCTTGGCACCTCCATCAATAAGAGGCATTTCCCATTCCAATGTGACACTCTCTTTGTTAATTGCTTTAGGTTTCAGACTGAGTGGAGGTCCAGGTGAATCCAGAACCCTTACAACCACCGAAGCCGTCTTCTTTCCTGCAGCATTCTCTAATGTTAAATCATATTTGCCTGCATCACGTCTATTACAGTCAGGAATTACTAGCAGGGTGTATGATTCAGTATTGTCAATGATTGCACGAGTTTTCAATGGTGAGTCCTCTTTTGTCCAAGTTACTGCAGGAGTTGGACGTCCTTTAATAGGAACAAATATTCTAATAGAGGCACCTGCCCTAACAACTAACGTTCTTCTGAGTTCTACATCAAGTTCTAAATCAGGGATTTCTTCACGTTCCACAATTTCAACATGATCCACTGTTTGTGCTGGTTCACTGACACCTATTGCATTCATTGCGCTAATTCTGAAATGATACTTCATTCCAGCTTGCAAATTGGGTACAACAAACTCAGTTATCCTCAAAGGCATAGCTGTATCTTTGATCCATTCTTCTTCTCCCTCCTTTTTGTGTTCAATAAGGTATCCTGTGACTTCCATGCCACCATCACTAAGTGGTTTGCCCCAGTGCAATTCAGCTGTTGTTTTTGTTGTGTCTGTGACTCTTGGGTTGACTGGAGGACCAGGTACATCTGGAAAGTAATAAAACACATGTAAGGGAAATATTTGTAATCATATTAAATAATTATATAAAACAATAAATAATCACTTACCTGCAACAAGCTTTGTCCTCACAGGCACTGAAGGTTCACTTGGCTCACCAAAACCAGCCTTATTCTCAGCAGTTACTTTAAATTCATATTCAACTCCCTCTTTCAGCCCTTTCACTTCAAAGTGAAGGTCAGCAATTGTTTTCTTTGATGCTCGTGTCCATCTCATGCCCTTCTTTTCTTTCCTCTCAACCATGTACCCTGTTATATCACTTCCTCCATCATCGGCTGGTCTTCTCCAACCAATGGTAACAGAATTTCCACAAACATTTTCAACTTCTGGCTTGGCTGGCGGTCCTGGGGGACCTGAAATAATTCATATATATTTTGAGAACCTTACTGCATTACATATGGAGTTGTTCAGCATCACACACAAAGGAGAAGTGAGGAAGTAAAAAATAGAAAGAGTTTTTAAAATAAGCATACCATATCTATCCACCATTTTCACTGGCTCAGAATGAGAGGCATCACCAGCTCCAGAATTATTGACAGCAGAAACCCGGAAGATGTACTCATTTCCCTGAATAAGTTTATTGGCAACAAAGTGGCAGTCAACAACCTTTTCGGCAAGAATGGTCCAAAGGAGACGGCTTGTTTCTCTTTTCTCCAATGTGTAATGTTTAATTGGAGATCCTCCATCCTCATGAGGTGGTGTCCATGTCAGAGTGACTTTTTCAGATGAAATTCCACTCGCTTCAACTGGCCCCGGTGGACCAGGAACATCTAAAATTGTTACTTTCACATTTTCCTCTTTGACACCAAATGGGTTACTTGCTGTGATTGTGTACTCTCCTGAATCCTTCCTACTGGCATACTTGATAGAAAGAGTAGAAGAAGAAGGTGTAGTTTCTATCTGACACACATCTGAAGGCTTGAAATACTTTCCACACTTTGACCACACAGAGGTTGGTTGGGGTTTGCCCAGAATGCTTGTTGCAGTGATCACAATTGTATCTCCAGCTTTGACAGTGAGCCCCTCTTTGACTGTTGGATCGATTATAATTGTTGGTGCCGCTGCAAAATAGTCAGTACACACTAATCAGCATAATTATTTTACATATTTTCCAGGATGATATGAAACATCATTTACTCACAATGCATGCACTAAAAAGAGCAATTGAGACTTACCATATTCATCCGTACACATAAGGGTATCTGTTTGTTCAGAGGGTTGACTTATGGCTCCAGCACCATTCTTTGCTCTGATTCTAAATTCATACTTGCAACCCTCTTGCAAGTCTGCAACAGTATATGCACAGTCGACAACATTTATAGTATTAGCCTTCACCCAGACCTTGGCTGGGAGATCACGTCTTTCAACAATGTAGCCTGTTAGCCTGTGTCCACCATCATACTGAGGTTCAGTCCATTGAAGTGTTACAGTGCTTCTAGTGATGCTAATCACATCCGGTTTCCCAGGTGCATCTATAATGAAATATGCTCAAATAAATTATTAAATCAACCATACACACATTAGGGTGGGTAAATAGTATGGGTTAGGGTTTTTTTTTTAGGCTAAACATTTTTTAAAATAACATTAACTTACCAATTGCATCCAAGGCAACCATTGGCTCTGTGGCAGGACTTGGTCTTCCAACTCCAGCCAAATTAATAGCCATAACTCTGAACTCATACTCTAGACCTTCTGTTAAGCCAGTCACTTTGAAATCTCTCATCTTCAAAGGGGTTGGATTTGCTCTTTTCCATAACATGCTGTTTCTTTCCTTGAATTCAACATGGTAGCCTGTAAGCAAAAATACTGTTTAATTCTAATTATCTAATTATTCTACCATTGTTTACTCCTAGCTATATTTTTATGAAAAAAGGATTATTATTGTCTCATATTCATTTAATTATTTCTGTACCTGTGATTGGTGAGCCTCCAGTTTTCCTTGGATCTAACCATGTAAGGGTTGCTGAATCATGACGCATAATCATGACTTGTGGGGGAGGAGGAGAATCTGGTACATCTGAGGAAATAATCATGATTAAGAAAGTGAAATTTTTACACTTTGATATTATCTATAGTATATATTAAATATATAAATTTAAAGTTCACTCACTGAATGGATGCTTGGCAACCATAGGCTCTGATTTGAGGCCTTCGCCAATTCCATATTTGTTTTCTGCACTCACTCTAAAGATGTATTCAGTTCCCTCATGGAGACCAGTCACTCTGAAAGTGTTTGAGTCCACAGATGAAGACACTGTAACCCACATGTTAGTAACGGAATCACGTTTCTCAAGAATGTAGTTGGTAACTGCTGATCCACCATCATCTTTAGGAGCACCCCATTTTAGGGTTGCACCATCTGCAGTCACTTCTTTGAATTTTATTGGTGCAATTGGAATTCCTGGTTTACCAACAACTCTGACAAAAATTGTGGACTCTTTAGTCCCAGCAGTGTTGCGAAGAGTGATAGTGTATTTTGAGGCATCTGTCCTTTGGCAGTCACGTATCAAGAGAGTTGTGTTTACAGCTGTCGATTCTACACACACTCTTCCTGTGTCTGTGAGATTTTCATCCTCTCCCTTCTTCCATGTGACAACAGGGACAGGCTTTCCACTAATAGGAATCTTGAGACGAACATTGCTTCCTTCTTTTGCAATGTAGTTCAAGTTAGGCAATTCCCTCAAGTCACATTTTGGATAAACTATAATAGTATAGAAATGGAAATGGATAAGGAGCAGATTTGAAACACAACATAACAGAAAGATCTCAAGGGCATTTTCATACAAATACAAAATATGAAATCTCACCATGGACATCTTTTGCGATCACAGCTAGTTCTTTCACGGGACCATCACCAGAATCATTTGTTGCAAATACTCTGTATTTGTATTCCCTTCCTTCAACAAGATCTTTTGCACTATATTGCATGTTCTTTGATCGAAGAAGCTCCTTCCATTTGTCTTCACCATTAAGGACCTCAAGCACATACGCAATGATGCGACTTCCACCATCACTGAATGGTTTTTTCCAGGAAAGAGTACAAGAGTCCTTGGTTACCAGCAAAGTCTTAAAGTCCATAACTGGTCCAGGTTGTTCTGGAAGATATAGATAAGTTTACTTAATAATAGATATGATCAAAACTGTTATAACATTCATATTTAAATTAATATTTTTTTTGCAATTGAGGATTACTTGATCACAAATGATCTTCCCTTACCAGAAGCTCTAACAGCATCCACAGTTTCACATGGTTCACCAATTCCATACTCATTTTGAGCCAGAACCCTGAAGCAATAAGATCTACCAGCTTCTAAACCATCAATCTTGAAAGATGTTTTAGTACAAGTGTTTGAAACATTTGACCATGCTTTCCTTTCTGCATCTCTTTTTTCAACAATGTAACCTGTAATCTCACTTCCACCATCAATTAGAGGTGCATCCCATAGGATGGAGGCACTGTCCTTTGATGACTCTTTTACCATCAGATTAAGTGGAGGTCCAGGGGTATCTGTTAAATTTTATAAGAGTATATACTTTAGTTCATATAAAATATTAAGAAAAAAAACTGTATCTGAATAAAAATAAAACTCTAGTTATCACAGAACTCACCAAGGACCTTGACAATAACTGTGTACATCTTCATTCCGCTTACACTGTCAAGATTCAGAATGTATTTCCCTGCGTCGTATCTGTTTACTTTCTCAACACAAACCAATGTATCAGTGTCTGTCGTCTTCATTATGATTCCTTGTCTGTCCTTAATGTTGGTGTTCATCTTGGCCCAGGTGACCCTGGGGGTTGGTCGACCCTTAATTGTGGCATGAAGTTTCATTTTACTTCCAGCCGTTAGCACAACAGTGTCCTTCAGCTCTGCATCAAGCTCAGCCTCAGGAGCAACTGGAATAACAGAAAAAATACATTTATATATTTCAGGAATAAGTTACACAAAATTTTAATAATGTACTGTATTTTCATTTTTCCTAAAATATATTAGAATTAACAAAATATACAATAAATGATTTTAAAGCTCGTACCAAAAACATCCTTGGCAATGTGTTTTTCAGGAACTTCACAAGGCTGGCTGAATCCAACTTTATTTACAGCAGTAACACGAAGTTGGTACTCTGAGTTCTCCAAGAGTCCAGTCACAACATAATTTGTATCCTGAAGGTTCTTTGGTACATTGCATCTTATCCAGTCTGTAGTATTAGTTCTCTTGCATTCAACAAGGTATCCCAAAATTTCACTTCCACCATCATTTGCAGGCTTAGTCCAAGTTAGTCTAATTGTGCTGTTGGTGGTGTCTGTGACCTTGGGAGAAATGGGTGGGCCTGGAGGATCTGTAAATAAGTAAGAGGTACTGATTAAAGCTCTCACATATATGTTGATATTCAAGGTATTGTGAATTGATTCTAATACTCACACAAAGGATCAAGAGCAGAGGCAGCATTAGATGGTTCACTGGGTTTGCCAAGGCCAGCTTTATTAACAGCAATGACTCTAAACTCATACTGAGCTCCCTCAGATAGACCTCCAACCTCAAGTGTTCTCTCTAGCAAGGGTTTTCTGTTCAGTTTGGTCCAGTTCGCTTCCTTGGTTTCACGTTTCTCAACCATGTATCCAAGGATAGGGGATTTTCCATCATCAGATGGTTCCTTCCAGCTTACAGTCATACACTCCTTTGTGATGTTTGTAAGGACCGGTGGGTCACATGCTCCAGGAACAGCTGTAAATAACAAGTACATTACAACATAGAAATGATATCTCCAAGCAACAAAATACATAAACCAATAGTAAGGTACTTACTGAAGGGATTCCTTGCCACAACAGGATCAGATACAATGGCATCACCAGTACCATAGTGGTTCTCAGCACGAACACGGAACTGGTACTCGTGCCCCTCAATTAGTCTCTCCACAGAACATTCCGTTGTATTACCACTGACTGTAGCAGAAAACTGGGCCCAGTTTGCCCTGCTTGTCTCCCGTTTATCAACAACATAATTTGTTATTGGAGAACCACCATCGGCAAGTGGAGCCTCCCAGCACAACTTAACCCGATCTGAAAATATCTCGTCAAACTTGATAGAGGCTGGTGGGCCAGGTATATCTATGTGAGGGGAATGCATGATTATTATTTTTGCAAAAAGGACATGAATAAGCTATATGTCCAATTCACTTAGTAGTATTTAGGCTAAACAATAAAAATATAATTTTACTCACCTAAAACTTTGAGTTGTATTTCTGCAGTCGTAGAACCACTTGCATTTGCTGCAAGAATTCCATAATTTCCAGTATGAAGTTTAGTGACTGCATCAAGGCTCAGAGAAAAGAGATGTCTCTTTTGAGACATCTTGAATTCTTTGTCAGCTTTTAACAATTCTCCATTTTTGCTCCATGTAACCTTGGGCATTGGTTTGCCAAAAACTTCAGCTTCAAGACAAACATCGGACCCAGCCTTTACTGGCAACATCTTTTTCATCTGTATTGAAAGCTCTATTCTTGGAGGCACTATAGACAAGGAAACATTACAGAAAATCAATAAGACAAATAGCAATTGAATATATATATATATATATATATATATATATATATATATATATATATATATATATATATATAAACATAAAAATACTTACCATTTTCTGCAGACACCAGAATGGGGTCAGTAATTTCAGATGGCCTGCTAATGTTAACTGCTGTCTTGGCAATTACCCTAAACTGGTACTTAACACCCTCTTCTAACCCAGTTGAGGTGTACTCCTCACGAGGAACATTTTGACTGCTTGTGTTGCAACGCACCCAATTGTCTCCTGGAAGCCTTAAGGCCTCAACATAGTATCCAATTATCCTGCTTCCACCATCATTCTTTGGTTTAGTCCAAACCAGTGTAACTGTGTTCTTAGTAACATCAAGCACCTCAGGCTTTCCAGGAGCATCTAGAATTTAAAAACAAAACAACAAATATATATATATATATATATATATATATATATATATATATATATATATATATATATATAAATATATAACATAAATATCTAATATGCAAACACGTATACCAAAAAAAAAAAATATTTTACATGCACATACCAACAGGAGTTCTTGCTGTGATGAACTCTGTTTTCTTGCTTGGTTTACCCTGTCCAGCTCGGTTTATAGCAGACACTCTGAAAGTGTACTCCAGACCCTCAATTAGGCCAGCACAAGGATATTCTGTTGTGCGAACAACAGAATCATTAGCCTTCACCCAAAGGAGACTGTTCCTCTCTTTGCGTTCAATGTAGTATCCAGTAACTGGACTGCCACCATCAGACTCAGGCTTATCCCAAGCCACAAACATGCAGTCCTTGTTCACTTTGTTGATGCGACAGTTCAAAGGTTCCCCAGGAATATCTATAAAAAAAATTAAATTTTTAGACACTGACAAATAGGTCTCATAATTTTTGTCATCAGTTACATGTTGACAGACACTGCTAATGCTTGCATTTCAACTTACCAAAGGGGAATTTAGCAACCATCCTTTCAGATGTAAGGGGGTCTGAAATACCAAATCTATTCTCAGCACGAACACGGAAGGCATATTCCTTTCCAGGAATAAGCTTTCCGATTCTGCAGCCAGCTTTCCCACAACTGGAAAGCGCAGTCACCCAGTCACCTCTGCTTACATCACACTTCTCAACCACATAATTAGTGATATTGCTACCACCATCTTCAGTAGGTTTGTTCCAAGAGAGTGTGCAGGCATCAGAATCAATGTCACTGATCTCAAATGGTGGCTCAGGTGGTCCAGGAATATCTAACACAAAAGAATGTTTGTAGAAAAATTAACTGCATGTTCACATAGCCCATTTTTATTGAAGGTGGTGATGAAGACAAGTTCTAACCTCTGATGATGATTTTCAAAGTCTGGTCAACTTTTCCAGTGCTGTTCTCAGCAACAAGGCTGTATTCAGCACTGTCTTGTCTCGAAACATCCTTAATAATGAGCACACACATGTTCTGAGATTTGTGCACAGCAAGACGGCTTGATGAAACTACATTATTTTCTCCCCGTTTCCATTGGCACACTGGTGCTGGCTTTCCAGATACAAGAGCCTCAACCCTCAGTTTTGCTCCTGCCTTTGCAGTGACAAGTTCAGGCATGATGATTTTGGGCTCCACTGGGGGGAAAAAACAACACAAAATTGAACAGGGTTTTAGTTGAAGTCTATTAATTCTAATGACTGAGTAACACATTAATTTTATAACTTACGCATCTGCTCCTTGATCTCATAAGCTTCTTTTGTCTCTGTGGGAAGACTAGAACCCATGGCATTTCTTGCTGCAACTCTAAAACGATATTTTCTTCCTTCCTTTAGACCAGCAACAGAGATGGCCAAATCTTTTACGACTGTGTATGGTGTCCATTCCTCCTTCTTCTCCTCCTCCTCCTCCTCCTTGTCCTCAACCACAGGTTCAGGTGGAGGAGGAGCCACAGGCTCTACGCCAGGCTCTGCCTCAGCTTCACCCTCTACTGGTTTCTTAGGAGGTTTAGGCATTGGAAGCTCAAGATAGTCAATAATGTAACCATCAATTTTAGCTCCGCCATCCCGCAATGGTTTCACCCATCCCACAGTTGCACTGTTCTTAGTAATCTCAAGAATATCAACCTTTTGTGGTGGGTCAGGCTTGCCTTAAGGAAGGAGACACAATTGTTATAGTAATACTGTTTCAACAAAGCCTTTGAAAAATGGTTCTGGCTAAGAATGCACTTACTGATTGGATCAGAGGCCAGATAAGATTTTGGTGTAACTCGTGGGACTCCGGGACCATACTCGTTTACAGCTATGACCCGGAAGTAATACTCTGTTCCTGGGACGAGATTGCTTACTTTAAATGTGGTGTTTTCAACATTAGCTTTCACTGTTCCCCAAGTTTTACGATCAATTTCTCGTTTTTCAACCATGTAATGAGTGATGTTACTGCCACCATCATTTTCAGGTGGAGACCATGTGAGGTTGCAAGAGTACATTGTGATGTCAGTAACCTCAAGACCAACAACAGGTCCAGGTGTATCTGTTTTTAAAATGCAAAAACAAACAAACAAACAAAAATATATTTATATACTTGAATGAAAAGTTTGATATTTTAAGTATTTTCATTGATTCATATATTATTTTATTCATCCGTTTCAGTCATGTTTTTTCCCCCCACTAATTCCCATTATATAAAAATAAACAGAAAAAGTTACGTGACTGAAACATTGAATAAACGGGAGCTTTTTATTTATTTTTTTTTACTTACCAAGTACTTTGACATTCACAAACACTGCCTTTTCTCCAGCTGGACTGGACACAGTTAATGAATATTTGCCTGAATCATTCCGAGAACTTTCAGATATGACAAGGAATGTCATAGTGTCAATGAGATCAACATGGCCCTTCTGAACAACATTATCTAAACCCATTCTCCTCCATAAGACCTTGGGAGCGGGTCTTCCTCTAATCGTTGCAACTAATCTTATAGGGCATCCAGCCCTAACTGTCAACCCTTTCTTCAGTTCTGCATCCAAATCAATCTCAGGGGCCTCTGGAGATTGGAGGAGGACACACACACACACACACACACAAGAAATTAGGCCCTAAAAGGGAATGTTGCTGAAAAGTTTTTAGAAAAGTTTATGGAAACTCACCCAAGACTTCTCTTGGTGTCACAGCTCCCTCAAGATTTGTTGGCTGACTCAAGCCAATCTGATTTTGGGCAGAAACACGGAATTCATATTCAAGCTTCTCATCCAGGCTTGAGACTGTGAATTCTGTTCCGATCAACTGGGCAGCAACATTGCACCTTTTCCAGCCTTCCTCCCCCTTCTTGCCTGTGCCCTTGACTCTGAGCTCAACTACATATCCAATAAGAGGAGCACCTCCGTCATATGTAGGCTTTGTCCAAGCAAGAGTAACTGATGTCTTTGAGCTGTCAGCCACCTTTAAGTTACTAACGGGACCAGGAGGATCTGCAAATAAAAAAACAAATAATAAATGTGGCTGTAAAGACAAAAAAACATTTCATCAAATATTTTAATTGGACATACCAACTGGATCTCTTGCAGTAAATGATCTGGATGGCTTGCTTGCATCCCCAACCCCAATTTCATTTTCAGCCTTAACACGGAACTGGTATTCATGATTAGGCAGTAAACCTGTAACAGTCATCTGTGTCCCTGCAATTGGGGACTTAACAACAGGGCCCCACCGAATGGCATGCTCTTCTTTTTTCTCAAGAATATAACCGGTGATAGGTTTCCCACCATCATTATCAGGAGAGCACCACATAACAACCATTTCTTCTTTTGTAATTTTAGTCACTTCTGGAGCATCTGGTGCACCAGGTCTGTTAAACTGGGTCCTTGCAATAATAGACTCAGTTTCTACAGCAGGGCCAGCACCCATTTTGTTTTCAGCTCTCACTCGGAATATGTATTCATTTCCTTCGATAAGGCGAGTAACTTTAGCTGAATTGGTTATTACAGCTGCTGAATGAATTGACCAAACTCCTCTCTTTGTCTCACATTTTTCTATAATGTAGTTATAGATCTCACAACCACCATCATCTTCTGGTACTTCCCATGTAAGCTTGCATCGGTCCACAGAAATCTCTGACACTTTCAGATCTCTAATAGGACCTGGTCTATCAAGAACATTCACCTTGGCCTCAGCAGTACAGGTTCCAGCAGCATTTGTTCCTGTAATTATATATGTTCCAGTGTCTCCCCGTCTTGAACTTGTGAGCAGGAATTTAGTGAAGTTGGTGCCAGTTTCAACTTGCACTCTTGGGCTTTTGGTGATATCTCCAGTGACACCTTCTTTAGACCATTTTATATCAGGCTGAGGTTTACCTATAACATCTGCCTCAATTGGAACTGCATCTCCAGCTTTAACAACAAGAACTCCCATCAGTTTGACTTTGAGCTCTGGCTGTACAAGTTCCTCCTTTACAAGAACTTCATCTGTTGTCACCCAGTTACTCTCTCCTCCCTCATTCTTTGTTTGAACTCTAAATTGATAAATTTGGTTCTCAATACATCTGTCAGCCATAAAATAGGTTTCCTTTATGGCACCTTTGTGTAATCTTTCCCATTCATCTGCTTCTTTAGGTTTCTTTTCAATATGGTAAGCAAGGTTACGACTACCACCATCATATTCTGGTTTCTTCCATTTGAGGAAGACAAATGTCTTGCCAATTTCAGTGATTTGGAAGTTCTCCGGCTCACCAGGTTTCTCAACTGGGTCAACAGCAAGGACTGGTGCTTTTGTTTCTGTTGGTGGACCAACACCAATTTTATTCTCTGCACTCACACGGAAGAAATATTCGCAATTCTCAACAAGTGGAGCTTTGACAAGTCGTTTGGTGCAGTCAGATGTAACAACTGTCCATCCCCTTTGACTTGGTTGTCGGCACTCAATTTTATAATTAGTAATTTCAGTGCCACCGTTATCCTCTGGATTTTCCCAAGACACCATACATGACTCTTTAGTCACATAAGCAACCTTCAAATTCTGACAGGCTCCAGGAATATCAAGTACATTAACAATAATTGTAGCATGTGCTTGACCACTGCTGTTCTTTGCTTGAATTGCATACTTTCCATAATCAGCTCTAACAGCTTCCTGAATAACCAGCTCAACAAGAGGGAAGTTATTGTTCATCTCAGTGCGTTTATCTCTGACTAAAGCTCTTGCATCTTTAGTCCAAGTGATTTCTGGATCAGGTCTGCCCTTTACACGGGTCACAAGGCTGATGATTTGCCCTGCTCTAACTGTTAGGAGGTCACGACAAGCAACATCAACAGTTACGTCGGGGGGAACAAGAATGTCCTTGGCCAGCACAGTTTCTGTGAGTTCCCTTGGCTCACCATCTCCAACTTTGTTTGAGGCTCTAATACGGAATCTGTACTCTGTGCCTTCACTAAGTCCAGGTACTCTAAATGCACAAAACTTAATTAGATCCTTATTTATTCTGTCCCACTGTGCAGAACCTGATTTCTGGCATTCAACAACATAGCCTAAGATGGGGCTGCCACCATCTCTGGAAGGTTTGGTCCATACCACATCTGCATATGACTTGCTCCAGTCTTTCAGTTTAATGTTGCTTGGAGGCCCTGGAGGACTAATTGGACGTTTAGCTTTCACAGGGTCTGATGGATATGAAGGCTCACTTACACCAGCAACATTTTCAGCAAAGATTCTAAATTCATAGCTGTTGCCTTCAAACAAACCACACACCCTGTATCTAACATCCAAGACTGGTGTTTTATTGACACGTATCCATTTTCCGGTCATCTCCCTGCGCTCAACAATGTAGCCACTCACAGGACTTCCACCATCTGTTTCTGGTTCAGTCCATGACACTGTTACTGCATTTTCTGTTATATCAGAACATGTTGGTTGGCCAGGAGGGCCTGGTGGATCAAACATATGCTTGGCAATAGTGGGAGGACTTTCAAGGGCAGCTCCAATGCCAATTTTGTTCTCGGCACGTACACACACAATATATTCACGTCCCTTCTCCAAACGTGGGACTTTGGCCTTTGTGCTGGAACTTCCAGAACTCACAACTGACCATGGCTCCCAAGGCTTCTTGACATCCTTCTTCTCTACAACATAGTTCATCAAAGGTGAACCCCCATCATCTTTTGGTGGACGCCACTGGATTATCATATGATCAGGGGTAACCTCAAGGATATTTACAGGACCAACTGGAGCAGATGGAACATCAAGGACTGTAACATGTAGAGCAACAGATTTGCTTCCAGCAGGATTTGTCACAGTGAGTATAAACTCTCCACTGTCATTTCTGACACATTCACTAATAGTCAAGACAGTTGAATTTCCTTCAGTAACAATCTTAAATGTGCCCTCGGTTTTAAGCTCATTTCCTTCACTTTGCCACTTGGCTGTTGGAGTTGGGATTCCATGCATGACTGCTGGGAGGACAATTGTACTTCCAGCCTTGACAACAAGACCCTCAATAAGCTTCACATCAACTTCAATAGTTGGAGGCACTAAAAAAAAATGTTAGCATAAAAAATGTATATTATTGTATGTATATATATATATATATATATATATATATATATATAAGATATTGCATATAAAATGTATGTAAGAATATTAGCATAATAAAATGTAAATTATGTTGCAATTTTTCTGTTAAAAAATAAAATTACATAATAAAATATTTCATATATCTTACAGGTTTTTTCCTGGCAAGTAATTGGCACAGTGGTGTCAGGCCGACTAATGCCAATTGCATTTTGTGATTTTACACGGAATCTATAGGTTTTGCCCTCCACAAGTCCAGTTACATGGCATTGAGGATTGCTGACGGTCTTGAAGGTCACCCAGTCTGTGGAACCTTCTTCTTGATGCTCAACAATGAATCCAGTGATTTCACTTCCACCAGTACGTTCAGGCCACTCCCACTGAAGCCATACTTCAGTTTTGTCTGCATCCACGTGATGCAGATTCTTGGGTGGACCAGGGGGATCTATAAGTAAAAATATACAAATTAATTTAACAAACTGGTATAAAAAGTCAAGCATTTCAAAAATAATATTAAATGTAATACTTACAAAGAGGATCAACAGCCTTGATGGGCTTGGTGGTTTCAACAAATGCACTCCTACCAAACTGATTCTCAGCTGCAATTCTGAAGAGATACTGAATTCCTTCCATCAGATATTGAGCCATGAGGCTCAGCTTTTTGGATGCAGCACACACTGAAACCCAGTTCTCAGCTGCCACATCTTTCTTTTGCACAACATAGTGGGAGATCACAGCACCACCATCGTCTTCTGGCTTTTGCCATGTCAGGTAAGCTGACTCACTTGTGATTTCAGAGATGGTAAGATTCCTTGGAGGTCCAGGTTTATCTAAATCAAAAACAAAAAAGAGTCATTGTGGCACTACTATAGGTATCTATTAAACTGTATCTATCTATCTATCTATCTATCTATCTATCTATCTATCTATCTATCTATCTATCTATCTATCTATCTATCTATCTATCTATCTATCTTTCTATCTATCTATCTATCTATCTATCTATCTATCTATCTATCTATCTATCAGTCTATCTATCTTAAATGGATGCTTTGACAATTTTCAATCTGGTTTCCGATCGCATCACAGCACAGAGACAGCACTCATAAAGATAATAATATGATATTCGCTTAAATACTGATACAAGCAAATTATCAGTGCTGGTACTACTCGACCTCAGTGCTGCAATTGACACTGTCGATCATGACATACTTCTTGACAGACTGGAAAACTGGGTGGTGCTTAGAAGGGAGAGGTTATTATGTGAGTATAGGTGACCATAAGTCTGAGTGGACATCCATGACTTGCGGAGTCCCTCAAGACTCAATTCTTGCACCACTCCTGTATACTCAACCTGTATATGCTACCAATGAGCCAAATAATGAGAAAGAACAAAATTGCTTACCACAGCTATGCAGACGACATACAGCTCAACATAGCCCTATCACCTATCGATTATAGCCCCATTGACTCCCTGTGCCAATGCATTGATGAAGTAAACAGTTGGATATGCCAAAACTTTCTTCAGTTAAATAAAGACAAAACTGAAGTCATTGCATTTGGAAACAAAGATGAAGTTCTCAAGGCGAATGCATACCTTGACGCTAGGGGTCCAACAACTAAGAATCAAGTCAGGAATCTTGGTGTGTCTCTTGAGTCAGAACTTAGTTTCAGTAGTCATGTCATAGCAATTACTAAATCAGCATACTATCATCTAAAAAATATTTCAAGAATAAGATGCTTTATTTCCAAGACTTAGAGAAATTGTTCATGCTTTTATCACCAGCAGGGTGGATTACTGTAATAGCCTCCTCACTGGCCTTCCTGAAAAGACCATAATAGTTGCAGCTCATACAGAACGCAGCTGCTAGGATTCCGAGCAGGACCAGAAAATATGAACATATCACATCAGTCCTCAGGCCTTTACACTGACTTCCAGTTACATTTAGGATTGATTTTATAGTATTATAACTAGTATATAAATCACTCAATGGGTAAGGACCTCAATATATTGCAGATATGCTCACTGAATATAAACCAAACAGATCACTCAGATCATTAGGATCACATCAGCTAGAAATACCAAGGGTTCACTCTATCATTAAGATATGTTCTTAAAACTTTCATACCAAGAGTAAGAACAGTGCAGGTAGCAGATTTCGATCCAGCTGCATTCTGAATAGTGATAGTATAATTGCCACTGTCAGCACGGGTACACTTCTTAATGTGAAGTTTGCTTCCGCTTGCTGTGACCTCAATAAGGCAATGAGCAGGAACTTCACCATCATTCTTTTTCCAAGAGACAGTGGGTATTGGCATGCCCTTAATTGTGGCACTGAGTGTGATGTCTGTCCCAACCATGGCAAGGTGATCACGAGCCATATTGCCATGTAAGAGCAACTCTGGCTCCTCTGCATGAAAATTGAGATGAGAAAGATAGAAATAAGAATCAATACATTTTTAAGTGATTACTTTCCAATATGTTAAAAACATACTTCAAGATATAAGAGGAGAGTAGTATTATTTTTAAAAAAAACTACTTTCCAATACTACTCTTTTGTATTTTCTGAATATGTAAACAAATATTAAGAAATTACCAAGTCTGTCATGAACTTTCACTGGTTCCTTGACATATGCAGGTTCAGATTTTCCAGCTGCATTCACAGCCATAATTCTGAATTCGAACTCTCCTCCATCTGGTAGTTTTGTCACAACAAACTTGGTGTCTGTGCATGATTCGGGAGTTTCATTTGCCTGGATCCATTCGACTGCACCGGGCTTCCGATACTCAATCAAGTAACCAAAAATTTTGCCTTTACCATCATGACGAGGAACACGCCATGATAGACTCACAGAATCTTTAGTCTTGTCAACAGCTTCAGGCAAAACAGGTGGGCTTGGCAGAACTATTAAGAATAAGTTGAATAAGTTAATAAATAATTATCAAAAGATAAGCATTAAAAAGGGGAAACCATCATAACACTAGGACTTACCAATGGGATCCTTAGCAAGAATAGGTTTACTTGGAAGGCTAGGATCTCCAGTGCCAATTTCATTCTCTGCCATTACACGGAATTCATATTCACAGCCTTCAACCAGGTCTTGTACCCTATACTGTGTAGCAGGGTAAATTGGATCTCTGGTTGCACGAGACCATCTTTTAGCTGAAGGCTCCTTCCTCTCCAAGATATAGTTTGTGATGGGCTTTCCACCATCACGAGGACGGTTCCAAATCACCAGTGCTGAATCACGAAAAACGTCTTTTACAGTGGGTTGCTCAGGTGCCTCAGGTACCCCTGTAATTATGTGCAAGATATTAGGATCAAAACCAATTTTTACAGCTTTAATGTTCAATTGATTTTTTTTTGTTAGTGTTTTTACATACTGAATAGATCTTTAGCTTTCATCTCTTTTGACTCCAGTGGGTCACTTATGCCATACATGTTCTCAGCACTAATTCTCATGATATATTCACGACCCTCTACAAGCTTAGGTACTTTGCAGTGGGTTTTTGTGGTGGCAGATGTTACAGTTGTCCACATATCTCTGTTTACATCTCTCTTTTCAATTATGTAGTTAGAAATTTCACATCCACCATCATCAAGAGGGGGCTTCCAAGAAATAACCATGTGATCTTTGTGAACTTCCTCAAAGACAACTGGGCCTTCTGGAGGCAATGGACGATCTAAAAAATGCACAAAATATTCATAGATATATTGCTTGTTAGTTATAAGCCCAAAATATGTATTTTTACTCATCATATTATTTTATGAACATATTATTTTGTGAACATTCTTTAGTTTCATGAGACTTACCTGCAACTGTGATATTGCAAATGCCTTTACGAGCACCAGTACAGTTTTCAACAGTCACACAGTATTTGCCACTGTGCCCACGCTGAGCTTTCATAATACCCAGACACATTGTGGTAAGAGTATTTCTGAACTTGATATGGTTGTCTGCTTTCAGTTCATTGTCATCCCTTGACCAGGTGACAGATGGGGCTGGTTTTCCAGAGTAACGCCCCTGGAGTGCAAAGCTTTCACCAACACGCACAACAACCTTATCACGGAAGTCAAGCTCAATTGTAGGAGGTTCTAAAATTAAAAATTGACATCATTAATATTTAATAAATAGAATTAAAAGTTTATAATAATAATAGTGGTGTACATAATGGAAAACACTTGAAAAACAAAAACACTTCACTC
The DNA here is from genome assembly GCF_988280905.1 of Pimephales promelas. NCBI lineage: Eukaryota > Metazoa > Chordata > Actinopteri > Cypriniformes > Leuciscidae > Pimephales > Pimephales promelas. The sequence goes on along the minus strand of NC_142775.1, from coordinate 10,702,078 downwards.
ACCAAGTTCATCTTTACATGTAATTGGCTTAGTGGAGAAGGATGGTTTGCTAGTACCAACTTCATTCACTGCACTGACACGGAATTCATAGGTGTCGCCTTCTCTGAGACCATCATAAGTATATCTCCTATCCATCAGTTTCTCTTTGGTCAGTCTGACAAACTTGTCTTTGCCAATCATGCGAGCCTCAAGAATGTAAGATATCACCTCAGATCCTCCATCGTACTTAGGTGGCTTCCAAGTCAGACTGATATAGTCTTTAGTGATGGTAGTCACCTCAATGTCTTCTGGACGGTCTGGAACATCTAGTAAAAAGAGTCCAAATAGTGATTAGCTACCATCCATGCTGAAAACTATTTTACAGCTACATTACTTGGTCAATAGTTTAAAGCTATTTTAAATCCAGGAAAAAAATATTAAGAAAAATACTTACTGATGCGATCTTGAATCACAATTTCGCATGATGTTTGACTGAAAGGTCCTACGCCAATTACATTTTCAGCTGCAACTCTGAAGAAATATGCCTTTTTTAGCACCAGATTATTTACGACAGCATTTTGTCTGCCAGCTGTGTAGGAGCAAGATGTCCAAGCCTTGCGTTCTGCTTCACGTTTCTCAATTATGTAGTTGGAGATGGCAGATCCACCATCATCATCAGGGAAAAACCAGTTCAGCTTGCATGATTCACTTGTAAGACTTTCTGCTGTGAGTGGTGCCCCCACCGGACCTGGGACATCTGAAGAAGACATCATAGATAAGAAAATGTAAATTCTCTAATGCAGCTACTTCATAGTAATGTATAGACCATTTGTGTCTGATAATTCACACTTACCAAGAACATCAACAATAACAGACCTCTTCACCTCTCCTCCATCATTATTGGCTGTTATTGTATAAACACCTCGTTGTGCCCTTGTGCAGTCTTTGATTACCATTGAGCAGCTGATTGAAGTGGTTTCAATAACAGCTTCTGGTGGGACTGGGAGCCCATCTCTGCTCCATGTTATCACAGGTGGAGGTTGGCCAGACACATAAGCCAGGATACGAATAACACCTCCAGCATGAATAACCATCTTCTCCTTTACTGAAATGTCCAGCTCAAGGACTGGCAAAACTAAATGACAAAAATTGTCATTAATTTAATATTACATACATCATATTGCAGTTGAGTTATTTATTACAGGCTTTTTACATCCTCTTTAGGAGAGAGCAGTTCTCAGAGCCATTAAATTGGTGCATTTCTTCAGTAACATATAGGTTTGTGTACATTTCATTTGATCTGTAAAATTGTTACTGACGCCAGCATAAAAGGGATGATTTTATTAATTAAAGGGTTAGTTCACCCAAAAATTAATTAATTACTCTTCCTCGTGTCTTTCCAAACCCGTCTTTCCAAACCCCAAAACAAACTAGGTTTATTGATGAAGTCTAATAGCGCAGGGGCTCTAATGACAGCTATTTAACACTTTGAAGGCCCAGAAAGGTAGGAAAGACATCACTAAAATAGTCCATGTGACTACAGTGGTTCAACCTTCATTTTATGAAGTGACGAAAATACTTTTTGTGTGCCCCCCCAAAAAACAAAAAAACTTAGCAACGACTTTATTCAACAATTTCTTCTTTTCCATATCAGTCTCCGTGGTGCTAAGGAGAGTATCACGACGCACGCATGTGTAGTGATGACACAAGAGCTGGCAATGTGACATATAACCTGGAAACGCAGGGCTGTGTAGAGGAAGAGACATGCTCAGATTATGCTCAGTATCAAGCGATGCCTGATGAACAGGATAGTGTGTGCTGCATCTATTGTGATATTGTCAGGCCACATCTTGAGAGTTTGGATAATTCAGACGATGAGACAAATCTCCTCGCTGTACAACAGAGGATCCCAGATTTCCACACACATGCGTCGTGGTGCTCTCATGAATGCGCGTCAGAAACTGATACGGAAGAGAAGGAATTGTTGAATAATATAATTTTGTTTTTTTGGCGTACAAAAGAATTCTCGTCACTTCATAAAATTTAGGTTGAACCAACGATGTTGTTCCTATCTTTCTAGGCCTTCAAAGTGTTAACTAAATAGCTGTAAATAGAGCCCCCCATGAACCACAGAATTTCATCAAAAATATCTTCATTTGTATTCCAAAGATGAACAAAGGGTTTATGGGTTTGGAACGACATGACAGAGAGTAATTAATGACATAAATTTCAGTTTTGGGTGAATTATCCCTTTAACTTGGGATGTTAAAGGTGTCCTCAGAGTCCAACATGTGTTCTGTAATATATTTATACTTGTAATATATTTATGCTGCTGCTAACCTGTGCTTTAATCCCGTTTGTCTGAATGTTTTGTGGGTCTATGGTTGTTAATGTCTGTCAATCAGTATTTGTTGCCTTCTGACACGTGAGTTATGTGCTACTAATAAATTGTTAAACTGGTACATTTTGCATTCCGTGTCTTTATGTTACTGACCCCCTCTCCTAACGAGCATTTTAAAAGCGGGGTTCGTAACAACTTACTGTAAAATATATATATATATATATATATATATATATATATATATATACTTGGCCCTTGGGCTAAAAACAAAACAATTAGACTTTTAAGTATTTTTTTAGAGTGCATGAATTTTAATTTTTATTTTCGATTTTAGATCTTTTTGCACACAAGCAAAGAAAAACTTGTTTTTACAAGTTGAATCACTGAGACTTACTTATACGGTCCTTCATTTCAATAGCATCAGCAACTTCACCAGGTTCACTCAAGCCAGCAGCATTGAATGCCAAAACTCTGAACTTAAACAATGCATTCTCTTTCAGTCCAGTGACCACCAATTTAGTACCTCTAACTTCCTTGTCTTTGGCCTGGAACAGAAGGAAGATCTTTTTTGTAATCTATAAAAAGTATATGAACATGTTTTGCTGAAATATAAATACTTTGGTCTTTAACAAACCTTAACCCAAGCTTCTGTGCCCTCCTCTTTGTATTCGACATAGTAGCCCATTATCTTTGAACCTCCATCCTTCAAGGGTGGAATCCATTCCAAGTCTGCTGTAGTCTTAGTCCAGTCAGTGACTTTTGGGGTTGGTGGAGAAGGAGGAGCTATAAGAAAACAGATTTATCATAGTGGGATTCTCTGTTAATGAAAAATTATACTGTTGAATCTCAATCTTGTTCTCTTACCTATTGGATCTCTGGCAAATGTTGGATCAGATGGCTCACTTGGGGGTCCACATCCCGCTGCATTTATTGCAATCACACGGAACAAATACTGAGATCCCTCAATGAGTCCCACAACTTTGTGAGACACACCAAGTGGCATGGGCCTGACTGGATCACGAGTTACTCTGCTCCAGCGTTTAGATGTAGTTTCTTTACGCTCAAGCCAATAGCCTGTGATTGGAGAACCTCCATCTGTGTCTGGCTCTTCCCAGTTCAAAGTCATGGAGTCTATTGTGACGCTAGAGAGTGTTGGCTTCTCGCATCGACCAGGTGGCACTTAAAAAGCACATAAAATGTTGTCAATGTTACAAAGTGAAATTAACGTAATCTAAACATACAAAATGTCTCTAATTACATCAACATTAAACATTGAACGAATACTTACAGAACACATCTCTGGCTACTTCAGGTTCGCTATCAAGAGGATCACCAACACCATATTTGTTTTGAGCCCTAATGCGGAAAATGTACTCATGACCAGGCATTAGATTCTCAACTGTGTATATTCTCTCTTTGGGTTCACTAGTAACAGGAATCCAATTCTTCCTGTTGACAACACGTCTCTCAATAGTGTAGTTTGTAATTTTGGAGCCACCATCATCCTTAGGAGGCAACCACGACAGTGTTATTTGTTCAGCATGAATTTCCTCAAATTTAATGGGTGCAGATGGAGCCCCGGGACGGCCTGTTTAAAATAAGAGAATAATATTAGTTATAAAAACAACACAGGTCTTCATATAAAAAATGGTTGTTGCAATTTACCTAGAACATTAAGCCTCATTTCCTTGGAAACAGTACCAAGGCTGTTGCTAGCAGTAAGAGTGTAGAGGCTTGTATCTAAGCGTTTGCCCTGCTGGATCAGCAGTGTGCAGCTATCATCAGACACAAGCTTGTTGATGTGCTCATCATACTCAATATCAACCTTGTTTTCACCCTTGTGAGGTGGAGCCTTCTGCCATGTGAGTGTTGGGAATGGACATCCCTTAATCTTGGCAACAATATGAATATCTTCACCCTGTTCAACCTCCATAAATTCTGGAAGCTCAATGGAAGGTGCCCCTAAAGGGGAAGGGAAGAAAGGTGAATTGGTTCATCAGGCAACTCTTAAATTTGCTGAATTACTTAGTGTGTTGCTCTGTACATACTGTTCTGGTCCTTAACAATGATAGGTCCTGCTGTAGAGGATGGTCTACTAGCACCAACCTCATTCACAGCCTTAACACGGAATTCATATTCAGCACCCTGGTGGAGATCCTCCACTTTGAAAGTGGTGTTATCAATATCACGACGGTTGCACTGTCTCCAAGACTCTTGCTGGTTCCCACTGCTATCCCACCACAGACGCTCAACATTGTAGTGAGTCACAGGTGCACCACCATCATTTTTTGGTGGCTTCCAAGTCAGAGTCACAATGCCCTTTGACACATCAACGATTTTAACTCTTGTGGGAGGATCCGGAGGATCTGCAATAATATAGTGTTTGTCAGAATAAACTGTATTAAAGTATTTTTAAGGACAGACTTGTATAGAAAATACACTTACGAATAGGATCCCTAGCTTTAATCCCCTGAGTGGTTGTGGTATGAGGCCCCAGACCAAAGCGATTCTCAGCTCTTATACGGAACAAGTATTCTTGTCCTTCAATGAGGTCTGGCACAACTAAGGACTGCGTTGCACAAGCTGGATTGACCTTTGTCCAAGCCTTTCCTTCAACTAACTTTTTCTCAATGAAGTAGCTTTTGATCCTGTCACCACCATCAGAGTCTGGAGGCATCCAGGCTAGTCTACATGTTCCACGTGTGATGTCACTGACTTTGATGTCTTTTGGAGCTCCAGGCAAATCTAGACAAAAGAGACAAGATATGTAATACAATACACACTTCTAGATTTTCTGTGTTCTAATGATACTCCTATTATATCAGGTTTTGATGTTTTCATTTTAGGGATTTTGAATATGCTTACCAAGTACATTCACGCGCACTTTAACTATTTTAGTGCCAGCCTGGTTGTGTGCAGTGATGATATATCGTCCAGAGTGGTTTAATTTACATTCAGAGATTGTCACTACTGATGTTGTATCACTGGATGATATCTGCAGAGTTTAAATGTAAAATGAATTAGTTACTTTGGACTAAAAAAACTGAGTGTTTTGAAGAAATATGAATTATCCTACTTCTGAATCCTCTGGCAGAGTGTGACGCTCATTCTTTTTCTCTGTTGGAGCGGTTCCATCAAAGTCCCATGTCACATTCGGAACAGGTTTGCCGGAGATGGTGGCTGGAATCTTGATGGTTGTTCCAGCACGACAATTCAGAAGTTCATGAGTTGTGACCTCCAATGTAATGACAGGTTCCTCTGTGAACAAGTTGGGTAACACATATATCTTTAATCATATATCCTTTTACACATGTATGTATTAAATATTATTCTATATTTTTGTAACACATGTACACAAAAGTAAGACTTACCCAGAATATCCTGTACAATGATATCAGAAGTTCTTTGACTTGGCTCAGATTCACCAGCAGCATTTACAGCAACAATCCTGAACCTGCATTTCTTATTCTCTTTAAGCCCTGAGACAGTGTATGAATTACTCAGGATCAGCTTCTCCGGTGTATTGATCCTTCTCCACTCATGTGAACCCTCATCCTGAACTTCAACAATGTAACCCTTTATTGGACTTCCTCCATCTTTTTCTGGTGGGGTCCAAGAAAGGGTCACGCTGCTTGTTGATTTGTCTTTTACTACAGGTGCTGATGGTTGACCTGGTGGATCTACAAGTAACATTTAAGAAAGTTTTATCCATCAGGAACTGGATTTCATTAACATATCAACACATTAATATCAATATTACTTACTTCTTGGATCAATCGCAAACACGGATTCTGTTGCTTCACTTGGAGGTCCAACGCCAGCTGCATTCTGAGCCATAACACGGAACTTGTACTCGGCACCCTCAATAAGGTGCAGCACATTGTATTCCAGGCCCTTGACTGCTGGTTTTGTTACTGGAGCTCTGTTAACACGACTCCAGTATACAGCACCTTTCTCTCTCTTTTCAAGCCAGTAGCCTTGAATAGTTGAGCCACCATTGTCTTTTGGAGGCTCCCAAGTGACCACCATGGATGAGCAGGTGTGTCTAATAATCCTTGGCCTCTGGGGTGGACCGGGAAGACCAAATGGATCTTTGAGTACAACCTTTTCTGATTCACAACCATCGCTGACCCCATATTTGTTCTCAGCTTTGATCTGGAACTGGTAATTACCATAGGCCTCCAACTTGTACACCTTCAGAATAGGAGGAAAAAAATCAAAAACATTTAGAGCATTTTTAAGCACATAGCACAGTTTCATTCTAAAAGGAACTGTCTCATAATAGTGTTAACAGCGTATATTAACCCCATAACGTCTGTCCATAATGCAGCATGTCAGCTGTTCCCAGTCAGACTTCTTTTTACTGGCATCTCTCTTCTCAATGATGTAGTTAGTGAGGTCACTTCCACCATTGTCCTCTGGAGCATCCCAGGTAAGGTAGCAAGACTCAGCTTTGATGTCTGACACCACAATGTTTCTTGGTGGCAAAGGGCGATCTAGGAAAAGAACACCACAGTCAATCTAGATAATCTTGATTGGTAATCTTAAAGATAATCTAGAAAAAGAACTGTTGAAAATAAAGAGTTGTCCAATACATAACTTAACTAGAGGAAAAAGTACTGTGTCACTTTCAACACCCAATACTACTTCCCATGCGGTGGAAAATCAATAAGCTTAAGTAAAAGAACTGAATCAAATTTAAAGGCTTACCCAAGATATCCACACGGATTTTGCGTTGACCTACTCCACGGGTATTTGTGGCAGTTAACTTGTATATGCCTGTGTCTTGTCTTACAGTTTCAGGAATACCAATTTTGGTGTTGATAGTTTGTCTGTTAATCTCCTCTGATTCCAATGTCATTGTCTCAGTGGGTTGATCAATAACTACTCCATTCTTTGTCCACTCAAATATAGGCAATGGTAGGCCAAAAATTTCAGCAGGAATTTCAATAGCTGCTCCTTTCTTGACAATAATGGCATCACTTTTAAAGAATTTCAACCACTTAACAGTTGGTGAATCTAAAATAGAGGAAAAAAATCAATGAAAAATGTTAAGGCACGGTTTTTATTAGCAAACTACAACTTCAAGCATTCAGAATTGGTCAATGATTTCTATTATTAGGAGTGATACATACGTTCGTCATCCTGAATATTGACACTGATTGGTTTGGATGGTTCTCCATCACCAACCTCACTGACAGCTTTCACTCTGAAGTCGTACATCATGTTCTCAGACAGATTTTCCAGAGTGATGGTGAGGTCTTTGCAGATTTGACGGTTGGCGACATCAAATTCATTGCTGTCTTGTCTCATCTTTTCAATATAGTAGCCTCGGATTGGAGAACCTCCATCACTACGAGGAGGTTCCCAAGTCAAAGTAATAGTGTTTTTGGTCCTTTCTGTGTAGTGCAATTTCTCTGGGGCAGATGGAACTCCTACAATTTCAAGAAAGTTGTTTATCCATTTTGTATGATTATTAAAACAATACAAAAATATCAAAATATGTAGTTCAAATATATTCATATACAATATATAAATTCACTATAATTCTGTTGTATTTACCTTTGGGATCCACTGCTAAAACAGGTCCAAGTTCAACAGGAGCCCCAAGGCCATACTTGTTCCTTGCAACTACACGGAACATATATTCTTCTCCAACAAGCAGACCAACAACGTCACATTTGCAACTGGCGACTTCCAGGGGTTGTCTGTAAATGTGCATTTTTGCATCCTTTCTCTCAACAACATAGCCCATTATGTCACTTCCACCATTATCCAGAGGATCTGACCAGGTGAATGAAATCATCTTCTTGCTCACATGAACTGTCTTAAGATCCACCACTGGTCCGGGAACATCTTGTGTCCAAACACACACAAAGAAAATCCCACATTTTAGAATAAAAATAAATAAATACATTTTCTGAAACTTTAAAAAAAAAAAAAGAATAGTACTTACCCATCACATCCACCTTAACAGAGGCAGACTTGGTTCCACTAGGGTTGGTGCCTGTGATCTGGTATATGCCATGGTCAGTTCTCAAAGCATTTTTGATGCTTAAAGTGCTGTTCTTTACTTCTGTCTCAATAACTACATGCTCTTTATCTGGCTCTGCATCATCTTTTGTCCACTTAACTTCTGGTACAGGTCGCCCAGTAACAACAGCAGGGAGACGCAATGTTTCTCCAGCTCTAATGATGACTCCATTCCTTACAGAGATATCAAACTCAATTCCTGGTGACTCTGTTAAATTAATGCAGATTTAAATATTTGATTATAATTGCACAAATGAGTGTTAAATAATCTTGAGTAACAGCTTAATTTAGGTTGACTATTTGATTTTTTAGAGCTTCAGATCCTCTTTGCACACTATTTGTGGAAAATGTCAAGTTTTCCATAAGTTTTTTGACATACAGTACCTTCAGGTTCTTTGGCCTGAACAGGTTCAGTCATGCCTGGGGCTCCATGTCCTGCATCATTTACAGCATACACACGAAGGTAATAATCAGCTCCTTCAGTCAGTCCAGTCACGGTGTACTTGCGGTCTTTGCATCTAAACTCAGTGCAGCGAACCCAATCCTTCTCTCCAACCAGACAGCGCTCAACATGATATCCCAGGATTTCTCCACCACCGTTGTACAATGGAGGTATCCAACTGATATCAATAGTAGTATTTGTGACATCAACAATTTTTGGTACAGGTGGACCAGGTGGCACTGCAAAAATAGTTAAATTTTCTCAAATTAAAAGGTCATTTAAATACAGTTAGTATAAATCATGAGTTCAGGTTGACAAAGAATTTGCTATTTTATTTTAGTAAAGCCCACTGTAGCATAAATTTGCACAGTTAATGTAATCTATACAAACTACCAAAACAAATAATTACAACTTAAAACAAAGGGAATAAATGTGTTGATAATGCAAAAAATATTAAACTAACATGGCTGTCAATATTTAAATCAATTGACAGCCATACTTTGTGCAATGTTTAGTTTTCAATTGCTACACTTACAGATTGCATCCATTGCAGTTTGAGGGTCAGTTGGTACACTGAATTCTCCTGGGCCAGCAAGATTTTCAGCACAGACTCTAAAGACGTAAACAAGGCCTTCCATAAGACCCTCAACCTTAACTGTCAGTGCACTAAGAAGATTGGCGTTTACTCTGATCCAATATTTGCTGGTGACTTCACGTCTCTCAACCCAATAGCCCAAGATAGGGCTACCATTGTCCTTTGGCTCATGCCAGCTGAGAGCAACTGTGCTGGCAGTGACCTCTCCAATTCTTGGCATGTTGGGAGCATCAGGTGGTTCTAAAAAACAATAATCAAAAAACTCAAATAAACTATAATATAAGCCAACTACTGTTCAAAGTATAGCTAAAATATAACTTTACCAAATTGATTCTTCGCAATAAGTGGTTCAGAGTAGCATGGATGTCCACAGCCAAACTTGTTTTCAGCTGTGACTCTGAAGATGTACTCCTTTCCTTCAATAAGCTTGGTTACAGGGTAATTGTATCCCTTGTGAGTCGAGGTCACAGTTACCCAACCAATTTCATCTGTTGTGTTGTCTTTCTTTTCCAGTATGTAGTTGATGATCTCACTGCCACCATCATCAAGAGGTGCATCCCAAATACAAACAACAGAGATGTTCCTGATCTCATCAAACCTAAAGTTTACAGGGGGGCCAGGCTTATCTGTAAGTTATAAAATGCAGAAATGTTAATACATCATTTTTTGTTGTTAAATGCTAAAAGAGAAACCCATAGTAGTTTAAAAAATAACATACCAAGAACATTGACATCACAAGATGCTGCTGCAAAACCATGGGCATTCTCAACTCTAATAGTGAAATGTCCATGGTCAGATCTGATGGCATCACGCACCATCAGAGCAGTCTCACTGCTTTTGGTCTGATCAAATGACAGACGATCTAAAAGTGGTGGATGGAATTCTTCTTCAGGTTCGGGCTGCACAGACTTCTTCTTTTTCTTCTTCACAATTTCTGGTTTCTTCTTAGCTGGCGGCTGCCTGACATTCTCATCATTTCTGAGCCATGTTACATTTGGGTAGGGAGATCCAGATATGTAAGCATCCAATCTAATCTCCTCACCCTTTTTGATATTGAGACCAGATGCAATACGGGCATGAAGTGATACCTTTGGTGGTTCTGAAGCAGAAAATGTAATAAAGATTATTTTTTTAAATGACATTTAATGTTTTATTTGACACACCAAAAAGTTTTTATACTCAACTAGAGCTGTAACAGATTTTGATTTGTTTTTAACATACCAACAGGATCAGCAGCCTTAATCAGTAGTGTACTGCGAGATGGGTCACTTGGTCCTGCAATGTTCTCTGCACGGACACGGAACTGGTATTCTTTTCCTTCTGTCAAGCCAGTGACAGTGTAGGAGAAACCAGGTACCAGATTTGGAACGCACCTCTCAAATCTGTCACCATCTTTTTCAATCTTCTCAAGAATGTACCCTGTGATTGGGCATCCACCATCATATGCTGGTGCCATCCAAGTAACAGTAATTGAATTTGAGGTGGGATTGTGTCCCTCAACCTCAGTTGGTGGGTCTGGATGTTCTGTAATAATAATAGTAAAAATAATGATAATTGAAAAAAGAACAACAAACATGACCAGATAGAGTGTACATAAAATAAAATTAATTACAATAAAATGTATACTTACGTTTCTGTTCTTCGGTTAAAACAGGATTGCGGAGTTCAAGAAACTCGCCACATCCAATTTTGTTAACAGCCTTCACTCTGAAGTAATATTCACCATTGAGCATAAGATCTTTGACCAGAAAGCTTAAAACATTGTCTCCCGACATCACGGGCAAAAATGTCTTCTTCTGAGCTTCCCTACGCTCTAGAACATAGTGCAAGATTGGGCTACCACCATCACTCTCTGGAGGTTCCCAGGAGATTTTGCAAGAGTTCTTGGTGACCTCACTCGAAGAGATGTCCTTACATTGTCCAGGCAGGCCTTTTAATGAAAAATATAATGAGCCATTAAGCTTGATTTTTAAGCAGTTGGTATGATAAGTGTGAATCAGTTAAATCCAAATTATATAGTTACACAGTTTCTTACCGATTACGTTTACGTTGATTGTGCCAGTTACTGAACCCAGACTATTCACGAGAGTAACAGTGTACATGCCAGCATCTTCATGTTTACACTTGAGAAGCTCCAGGTGAACACGATTAAGTTCACATGTCAATGTCAGTCTGTCTTCGGTTTTTAATTCAGTGTCACCCTTTTTCCAGACCATTGATGGTTTTGGAATTGCTCTGTATGGGATTTTTATATTCATCTTCTCACCCTCAACAACTACAATATCTTGAGTCTCGACATCCATGGTTGGTGCACCTTTAAAATATTGAAAAATGTATTAAATACCAGAATCAGACCAGAGGGTGCGGGAAAAATAAGTACCCCCCACACACACACACACTTTCATTCACAGTTAATATTTTAATAGTCCTTACTGTCAGGGTCTTTGGCAAAGACATCATCTGAAATTTTAGAGGGATCACTGACTCCAATAGCATTAATAGCCCGAACTCTCAAAACATATTTTTTCTCAGGAATGATGCCTTCCTCAGCCTTAAAACTAAGCTCTTTGACAGGACGGGCATTAATCCTCATCCACTTCTCAGTTCCAGCTTCAGACAGCTCAACATGGTAGCCTGTGACTGGACTTCCTCCATTCTTTTCTGGAGCTTTCCATGTAATGTTGATGTGCTCTCTGCTGGCATCAACAATCTGAACTTCAATTGGGGGAGAAGGTGGACCTAAAAAACAACAACACATAAATCAATATATATTATGTGGTGTACATAATCGTCTATCACTTTATGTTACATGCTATGTAATTATGCATTAACTAAACATACTTATGGGATCCTCAATGACCATGAAAACAGTAGGTTCACTCGGGTGGCCAACTCCAGCTTCATTCTCAGCACGGACCTGGAACTGCACCTCACTGCCCTCATCAACATCAGTCACCCTATACTTGCATTCAGGGCCAGATGTCTTTCCAGACTTTACCCAGCGTGTGCCTAACTTCTCTTTCCTCTCAATAACATACCTATTGAAAGAACGATTCATGAGACAATTGTTTTGCCTTGCACACCATGTGAAAACACATAATTTTGTTTGCATTTAACAAAACCAAAGTAAAATTTGTCCATACTTGGTGATGGGTCTTCCACCATCACTGTTGGGTGGCTCCCATTTCAGGTCAACATGTCTCTTGGACACCTCCACAACAGTCAACGCGTAGGGTGGTCCAGGGGTTGCTATAGAGGACATAATGACACATTAAAAAAATGGGTAACACTTTACGGTAAGGGTACATGAATTATCATGAATTCATGTATAAGTTAATGCATAAATTATGCATTCATTTCTCATGAATGATCAGGAACTTACATAAGTTCAACGTTTTTCATTCATGACTTCATGAATGAACAACACCTTAATTAAAACATTAACTAAGACGAGCACATCATCATGAATTATGATTTATGATGATCATGATCATGATATTTTCTTTGTTCACAGTTATGCCACCTTTCAATAGCACATTGTTCATCAGTGTTTCAAAGGACCTAGTCACCACTTTAGTTAAGGGGCCACACACATGATGAAGTCATTGATAGATAATGCTTAGTTAATGATGACTTCTGTATTTGATTTACAGAATGTGTGTGCTATGAGCTGTGATTGGTCTATTATGGTGTCTGTCCAATAGTCATCATTAACTAAGCATTAATCTATTAATGACTTCATCATGTGTGTGGCCCCTTAAATAAAGTGGTGACTAGGTCACTGACCTAGACAAAGAACAAAGAAAACATCATGATCATGCGTAATAAATCATAATTCATGGTGATGTGCTTATCTTAGTTAATGTTTTAATTAAGGTGTTGTTCATTCATGAAGTCATGAATGAAAAACGATGAACTTGTGTAAGTTCCTGATGATTCATGAGAAATAATGCATGAATGAATGCATAATTCATGCATTAATTTATACATGAATTCATGATAATTCATGTACCCTTACTGTAAAGTGTTACCAAAAAAGGTATATATTGTTATGTTAAAACATATTATATATGACATGTATTTCAGCTTACTGAAAGTATCCTTGGCCAAAACAGAGTCCTCTAGTTCACTGAACTCGCTTACTCCAACTGCATTCTCAGCAGCAACACGGAACACATAGAGAGAGCCTTCATTAAGTGGAGTGACAGTATATTTGGTATCTTTTACTGTGGTGTCCACAGCCTGCCAGGCCCTGCGTCTGACGTCTCTCTTCTCAACAACATAGTTGGTGATCGGAGAGCCACCATCACTATCTGGTTCAGTCCACTTCAGGTCACAGTTGATTTTAGTAATGTTAACCACCTCAAGCCAACGTGGGGCATTTGGAGGATCTGGTCAAATGAGAACGTCAAAAATATTATTATTATCATCATTGCAGTTGAATATAAAAATAAGAGAAAGTATAATTTGAAAACTGGGGTATGAATACTTGGTTCAATGTGATAAGACTTTATATAAACAGTAACATTTACATTGACAATGGACATTGATCAGGTTTACAATTAATACTCTGGTCATTATTTAGAAAAACATATTTACATGCTTGAACTCATACTGTGCACAGTGCTTCTGTGCATTTTACTGTATATGAACTCAAGTTATGGCATTGACATGTACATATTTATACATAATTAGAATATGACTAAATTCTGATATTGGATTTTTAATGAGCATGTAACTTGGTCAATACTTTGTTGTGCAGTCCAAAAATACAATTAAATGTTATGCTTATTGTTATATCTAGATAATGATATCTAGATCTTGATATGATATATAATTGTTGACTATAATGACCATAATGTTTAGACAAATCAGTTTTCAAACTTTCTGTCAACACTTACAAAGTCTCTCTTTGCATACAACAGGGTCACTTGGATCACTGGGTTCACTTTCTCCAGCAATATTGATGGCCTTGATTCTAAATGAATACTCTTGCTTCTCCATCAGACCCTTCAATAAATGCTCGGTTGTTGGTACATCCTCAGCTACACGAACCCATTCCTCAGTTCCACTCTTTTGAAGCTCAATTATGTAGGACTCAATCTTAGCACCGCCATCATGCTCAGGCCTGGTCCACTGCAGGTTGGCTGATGTCTTGGCAATGTCTTTGATGAATGGTTTCCCAGGAGCCCAAGGAGGATCTAAAACAACATTGTTTGAAATTCATGACTTTAAGTTTTAATTATTTAATTGCCTCAATGTTGGAAAAATAAAACTAGAACCTACCAGTCGGATCTTTAATCAAAACTGGGTCAGTCTCAGCACTTGGCTTTCCTGGTCCAGCAAGATTCTCAGCCAAAACACGGAACCTGTATTTCTTCTTTGTTGCCAAACCTTTCACCCTTAAAAGGTAAACTTATTTTGAATATTTATTTTACCCTTCCTTCACCTTTTAAATGCAGACACAATGAAAAAAATTATCCTACCTGTATGTTGTGTCCTTAATTGGAAGCTTGTTACACCTGATCCATTTGTCAGTCTCAGGATCAAACCTCTCAACCCAGTAACCTGTGATGGGGCTTCCACCATCTTCATCAGGCTCATACCAAGTTAAAGTTACAGCATCCTTTGTGATATCAGAAGGCTGAACCCTGGTTGGTTCCCCAGGAGTATCTGAGTGACAAAGAGAATTCATTTAGTAAATAAGGTGTTATAAAGAAACTTATGTGAAAATGTGTAATATAGTGACAT
Source organism: Pimephales promelas (assembly GCF_988280905.1). Classification (NCBI taxonomy): domain Eukaryota; kingdom Metazoa; phylum Chordata; class Actinopteri; order Cypriniformes; family Leuciscidae; genus Pimephales; species Pimephales promelas. The sequence goes on along the minus strand of NC_142775.1, from coordinate 10,686,937 downwards.
GTACTCTTACCAAATGAATACTTTGCAACAATAGGCACATGCTCTGCAGGAGTCCCAATGCCATATTGGTTCTCAGCAGACACCCTGAAGACATATTCCTTCATAGATACCAGTTTACAAGCTTTGAAAGCAGTTTGTTTTATTGTAGCAGACAGTTTTTGCCACTCTTCTTTATCTGTGGGTCTCATCTCAACAATGTAATTGGTTACTGGAGAGCCACCATCATCTCTGGGGGCATTCCAGGCCAGACAGCAGGATTCATTGGTGATTTCAGAGATATCAAAAGCAGCCGGAGGGCCAGGTTTGTCTGTTTTTTTAACATGATGAAAAGAAATTAATACATACAATTACTACCAATTTCTTTCTACTGCATTATTCTGAAAATACAGATTATGTAAAGCAACACCCTACCGAGAATGTTGACGTCAACCGTTGCAGTGGCACGGCCACTTGTATTGACAGCCTCAATGATATAGGTCGCTGTGTCAGATCTGGTTGTGTTTGCAATGGAAAGTGTTGAATGGCCAGGTTTTGTGTCAATGCTTATCCTATCCTCTGGTTTCAGGACAAGGTCAGCCTTTGTCCATTTTACTCTTGGCTCTGGCTTGCCAAGCACATCAGCTGGCAGGTCAATCTTAGTCCCAGCCCTAGCAGTCAAGCCTGCAAGAAGCTTAGCATCCAGCTGGATCACTGGTGGCTCTGTAATAAAATAAAAATGTGAATATAGCGGATTCTAACAACAATTTAAAGGAGAACTCCGGCGAACAATGAACCTTTGGTGTAATAAAACATTGGTACCGAGTCAATCGTTCTCTGAGCTTTGTTTTCATGATAATCGAATGTATAGAGTTTTATCTCTAAAAACTGTTTAGCGTATAATGCTAGTAATGGGGGCATTGACAAAGTAAAAAAAATCGCTAGTTTATACCACTAACAAGGCTCAAAATAGCCCCACACTAACACAGTAACATAATGAGGCTCCATACATGCAAAACGAAGCATTGAGAACTTTGTAAGTGTACAGACCGTTTAATAAGAAGATACTTTATGAAGACAGTTTACTTCGTGTATACAGACAGGAGCCATCTTAAAAAATAGTCTCGATAAGTCGATCCCCGAACGCCGTTCATACAGTTCAGAAGTTCGCTGAACTTCATACAGTTCAGATCACTCAGCACGACGTTCGTGGTTTGACTTATCGAGACTATTTTTTAAGATGACTCCTGTCTGTATACACCAAGTGAACTGTCTTCATAAAGTATCTTCTTATTAAACGGTCTGTACACTTACAAAGTTTTCAATGCTTCGTTTTGCATGTATGGAGCCTCATTATGTTACTGCGTTAGTGTGGGGCTATTTTGAGCCTTGTTAGTGGTATAAATTAGCGATTTCTTTTTAATTAGTCAATGCCCCCATTACTAGCATTATACGCTAAACAGTTTTTAGAGATAAAACTCTTTACATTTGATTATCATGAAAACAAATCTCAGAGAACGGTTGACTATGTACCGATGTTTTATTAGACCAAAGGTTCATTGTTCGCTGGAGTTCTCCTTTAACTATTAAATCAGTGGATCTTGATCACTAACCTTTAGGATCCACAGCAAGGATCTCGTCTGTAGCCTTGCATGGTCGGCTGGCTCCAAGTCTGTTCACAGCTCTCACGCGATAGGCATACCATTGACCTTCAATTAGACCAGTGACCTGGAACCTGGGATATGTGTAATGAGACAGATTACAGATGCATCTGAATAATTATAAAAAAACAATTATATGATTTAGTTGCAAGTATGTTCCACTACGGGGATGCTCGTGAAGAATCATTACTCACTTAAGCTCAGGCATGGGATCTCCACAGGCTTCCCATTTGTCAGTGCCACGCTGACATTTATCAACAATGTAGCCCTTAACAGCAGCACCACCATCATATCTGGGAGGTTCCCAAAGCAGAAAGATGGTCTTTGCTGATTTGTCCCTCCATTTCAGGTTCTCAGGAGGATCAGGCACAGCTGTATTTCAAACAAGTTTCATACACTGTCATGCTGTTCTTCATTTCATAACCCTCAAACTAATTGAATGATATTAACACAGATGGATATTAAGTATTATAAAAACATTATGCCTGTGTGTTAAGACTTACTGGCTGGGGATGACACATTCACAGGTTCATCAATGTATGCTGGCTCTCCTGGTCCACATTTGTTGCAAGCAATAACACTGAACAAGTACTCTTTGCCCTCAATGACATCTGTGACAGTGAACTCAAGGTCCTGTACGCCTGACATCACCTGAAGTGTAGATGTTGTTAGAACCTAAATGTTTCACTGAGTGTACATATAGTGTTAACAAGTAACTGTTAAAAACACCTCACCTTGACCCAGGTCTTGCGGGAAACCTCTCTTTTCTCAATATTGAACCCACTTACAGGGCTGCCTCCATCATACTCTGGTGCTTCCCACATTAGATGCACATGATGTCTGGTCACCTCTGCAACTTTAAAGTCTTTGGGTGCACTTGGACATGCTGAAAGATGTAAAAATAGGATTGTACATTAATTGTTGTGCAAAACCATAAACAAGATATTAAAATGAAAATTTGCATACCAATAACATTGACTTCGATCTCTCCAGATATGGTTGTCACATCATTCTCCATTTGTAAGGTATATGTTCCCTTGTCTGGACGCACACTTGGTGCAACAACCAGTTCGGTGAATGTAGGCTTTGTGACCATGGAAACACGGTCACCTGTGGTGAGCTCTTTGTCATCAAATGTCCACTTGGGTTTAGGCATAGGATATCCCGTAATGGGAACTCGGATGGTAAGAGCATTGGGGACAATGACCTCAAGACCATTTTTAAAACCACTAAGATCAATGGTGGGACCCACTGAGGACAAAAAATAAAATGAAAAAGCAGTTAAAATAATGTCTGTGTGTATTTCATCTGTGTTTTAAGGGGATATGGCTAAAGTTTAAATGGTTTACCATGAGGGTCATCGGCTAAAAGTGGCCCAATTGCATCAGCTGGCTCAGACACCCCAGCAGCATTTTCTGCACAAACTCTGTAGTGATATTTCTGACCAAACTTCAGACCAGAAACCTTAATATAGGATATAGGACACATAAATTAACACATTAAAAACAGTTCATTAACAAGATAATAAATTAGTAATGTTAAATTCAAAATGAGATGACATACCCTGTAGTAAAGGTCAGGGCAAAGTCTAGCGTTACATCTCAGCCACTTGTCAGTGCCATCTTCACACTTCTCAATGATGTATCCTGTAATCATGCTACCTCCATTGCTGATGGGCGTTTCCCATGACAGCTGAACTGAGTCTTTGGTCTGATTTGTGTAGTTGAAGTTCAGAGGTGGACTTGGCCTCTCTGTGATAGGAAACAAAATTGAAAGTTTGACTCCAGGTTTTGCAACAACTCAAGACATAATGAAAAAAATATAAACCCTACGAACCAATGGGATCCATAATCTTCACTGGATCTGTGGCAGCACTTGGCTGGCCAATTCCAGCTTTGTTCTCAGCTCTGACCCTGAAGATGTACTCCTTGTTTTCAACAACATCACTGAGTGTGGCTGTGCGATCCTCAGCTTTGACCACCATAGCAGGCTCCCATTTCAGGGAGGTTCTGTCACGGAGCTCAATGATATAAGATGTGATCTCAGATCCTCCATCAAAGAGTGGTGGTTCCCAAGACACAGTGGCACCTAACCTATTGACAACTCCAACCATAACCTTTTGAGGTGCATCAGGCACATCTGTTAGAAGCAGAAGAATGAACAAAAATATGTTTTTAATAAAATCTTTGATTAATTGTTACAGTCTCAACTCTTACCACACAATCCGCTTGTTAAGTCGTTATGTAATGATGTACTGTTTCTGGGTCCAAGCTTCTACTCAGTTCAAATTAAAAATACCATTTCAACAACCATTTGTGAGCACCTTTCATTCATATCACACATTTAGCTAAGATTTTTAAAAACTCTCAACTGACAGCATCCCGGACACCAATATTTAAAAGATTTATAAAAGATGAATCATTGTCTGGCCATCTGAGATTTCGGCATGGAGATAAGGTTAGGAGCATGATTTTCTATGAGTGTATATTAACACAGTTTGTTGTTGGAAACAGTGATGCATAACAGACTTAACAAGCAAATCTAAAAATAAAATAAAGCATAGCTCACCAAATTTGTTTTTGGCTTGAACTGCCTCATCTGTGGTAACAGTCTCTCCATTCCCAACTCTATTGCGAGCACATACACGGAAGAAATACATGTTGTCCCTCTGCAATCCACCAACACAATACTCTGGAATATCAGCACGGTCTGTGGCCATTGTCCAGGTCTTGCGTTTGACATCTCGTCTCTCAACAACATAAGCCAAGATCTTGCTTCCGCCATCACTTTCCGGTTCCTCCCAAGCAAGGCTGACCTCACCATCAGCAGTGTCAACAACATGCAAGTTCTTCACAGGTCCCGGAACATCTACAAACAACACTTTTATTAGACATCTACAACATTTAAAATTGTCTGTAAATCATCTAATTGAATTTCCTACTCACCAATTACATCCAGATTAATAAACGCCTCTCCTGTTCCATGTTTATTCTTAATGACAATCTTGTAACGACCCTGGTCTGACTTCTTTGGGTCCTTGAGCCTATACTCTGTTCGTTCATTAGATGTGTCAATGTTTTGCCCTGGTAGGCTGATGTCATTGTAAAACCATTCTGCCTCAGCACGAGGATAAGCATCGTAGGGAATCGTCATCACAAATGGCTTTCCAGCATCTGTTACAAGGTTCTGATCTGTGGTCTTGATCTTTGGAATAGCTGTAAGGAAAAGTACAGGACTTCAAAAAATATGTTACAATTTTATGAAAAACTAAATTGCGTTAACACCCACACTTCCTACCGGCAAGCTCAAGCTTGGCTCTGGCATCCTTCTCCTTGGCAACTATTCTGTATTCTCCCTGATCACGGGGTCTGATCTCACAGACCTGAAGTCTATGAACTTTGCCCTCACTAATCATCTGGTATTTGTCACCCTGGACAATGACCATGTTGTTTCTCATCCATCTGACCTCAACTCTGTCTTTATTTAGTTCAGCCTCAAACACAATATCGGATCCTGGGGGCTCAAATACATCTGTGGGTGGTCTGACGATTTCCACTGGACTCTCTGTTGATGAAAGAAAAGAAAGATGCCATGAGCACATCAAATCGTAGGACAATACGAACATGGATACCAGAAATTGGCTGTGAAAAAAATTACCTTCAACAAAGAGACGTGCCCTTGATCTTTTATCTTCCACTCCACAGGCATATTCACATTCATCATCTGGTCTGCACTCTTTGACTACAAGCTTGCATTCTTTTCCATCTCTCTCCATATGATATCTAAGAAAAATTATGATATCAGCCAAAGTTTTCCCATTATCAAACAGTATTTTTTCATAGTTTCATGGCTCAAACCTAACCTGGGTCCTTCTCTGATTTCCCGTCCGTTCCTGTACCATTTAACATGGCCCTTTTCCTTTGACAATTTGCAAGTGAACTCAGCATCCTCAAACTCTGTGATGGTTTGGTCTCTGAGCTGAGTGGTGAAATCAGTGGGTGCCTCACTGATGACCAGTTCTCCTGTGGACTTATCAGCGCCAGCAACTACAGTGTATTCACCTTCATCTGCAAGGCTGCAGTCCTTAATGGTCAGAGTGTGCTTGTCCTTGTCCACACGATACAGAATACGCTTGCTGAAAGTGATCTCTTGACCGGCCTTCATCCACTGGACTGTCACATTTGGTCTATTCACTTTGCAAGTGAAAGTAATGGTCTTCTTTTCCTCTATTTCACAGTCCTCTAGTGGCTCAATGATCTTGATGGCTTCCTCTGTGAATTCAAGACAAAAAAACAAGTATAAATATTTTGCATATACTGCAGTCAAAATACACATGGTATAAAAGGTAGACATATAATAATAGCACACCTAGTACATTGATGTTAGCAGAACACTTGGCCTGTTCTCCACGCTGGTTTGTCAGTGTAATGGTGTAACTGGCTTCATCTATCTTTTCTGCAGCTTTGATTCTCAGAGAGAACACAGTGTCTCTCTGAACCATAACAAACTTGCTACTCTCAAACACTGTCTCACTGTTCTTCAGCCACTTGGCTTTAGCTCCCGCTGAGTTCACCTCACAGTTAAGAATAATCTCTTGTCCTTCCTTTACTTGGGCATCCTTGAGGGGTGTGATTATCCTCAGTTTTTCTAAGGAGACAAGCAAAAGTACCAGTTTTATTAAAAATGTAACATTTGGACCTCTTTTACAAAAACACATTACAGACAAATATACTAAAAAATAAATAAAAAAAACTTACCAATCACCAACAAGTCTGCTGAAGCCTTTACAGAGCCAATGTGGGCAGTGAATGCACCCTCATCTTTTAGTTCACAGTTTTTGACAATCAGCGCCCTCCTCTTGCCATCAAAGACAATTTCATACTTGTCATCAGCTGTGAGTTCTTTGTCTCCTTTGAACCATTTAACTTCATAATTTTCCTTAGACACTGAGCAAACAAACTCAGCCTTTTCACCTTCAATGGCCTCTTGGTTTTGGGGCCTAGCAATGAATTCAGCTGCCAATTCTAAAGCAATACAGGGAGATAATTTCAAGTAAATCAGTGTCTAATTAAATTATCAATAAAATTATTAAATGCATCAGGAAAAAAAAAGCATACAAAATCACAAAAAGCATACAAAATATTCAATGGCTCAGCATAAAAACATACATTCATTATATACTGTACATTTCATTCATTATATACATACATGTCTTTTCAAGGCAAAGAAAAATCCCCTCCTTTTCTAGATTTTCCTGACCATGGGAGCATGTAGGATGTTTTTATTTTTTGAAATAATCTAAGCTTAAAACGTACCACTGATCTTTAGAGTTGCTTTTGTTTCTGAAGCAGGCAATTTGCAGTGGTACTCTCCAGCGTCATCCATACGGAGGTCCTGTATGATGAGAATTCTCTTTCTCCCATCTGCAACATGTTCAAATCTACCACCCTCATGGATCTCCTGGTCACCCTTGTACCATGAAACCTCTGAACTGGGTTTAGAGACCTCACAAATCATCTTAATGCTGTCGGTTTCTGTGCCCTCAACATTGGATAGGTTCTTTGTAAATCTAGCTTCCTCCTCTGCAAGGCAAAAAGGAATTGATATAAATATCTGTATTGTGATTGAGTGTTTGTAGAATTGATTGTAGAATAGTGACTGAAATAAAACTCACCGACAACTGTTAGCATTCCAGAGGATTTGGATGTTCTTGCATCACATTCATATTCTGCCTCATCATCAAACACTGCCTTACTGATGATGAGAATACGCTGTAATCCCTTGGCAATAATCTCATACTTTTTGCCTTTCCTGATCTCAGCGCCATCTTTGAACCAGCGGACCTGTGCAACAGACAATATTGAATCAATATACTCTCAGCTTCTGTGCATGTTGTTAAAGTAAAACTGCAAAACTAAAACTTTTTAAGCCTAATTTTCCAATTAAAGTTCTCACTCAAATTGCTATGATAAAATAATATAAACTGTAATTAAAACAATTGCATTAAATTATGAAAATGTTAACCAGACACAGTTTCTCTAGTAGTCCCTAGACTTTTGGGCCCAGTCTACACCGATTTTTTTGCCAAAAAATACCTTGGCACTTTCACGGGACACTTCGCATTCAAACTTAGCAGATTCCTTCTCCTTAACCTCAACATCGTGAAGAGGCTTAGCGAATTCAACAAATGGAGCTGAAAATAGATAAACATATTCATTATATGCAATGTGTTGTTTATTTTATTTCTTTACAATAGTTGGCTTTATTCAAGTTTCTGCATGTCAGATTTTTTTCTAAAAACGTACGTTCAACATTTAAGAAAGCAGACGTCTTGAACTCCTTTGCATCACAAGTATATGTCTTGGAGTCATCAAGGCTACAGTCCTTGATGATCAGCCTTCTTATGCGTCCCTCAGCCACCATCTCATACTTTTTTGTTTTACGAATTTCCTGTCCGTCTCTGAACCACTTCACATCAGCCTTCTCCCTGGACAGTTCACACTCCAGAATGGCAGTGGCCTCCTCCTCAACAGTCTGGTCCTCCAAGGGCTTGGTGAACTCAACTGGTGGCTCTGTGATATGTAATGTGGTAACGTGAAACTCAAAGCAACCTCTCTTGACAACTACTGCAAAAAACAACCTCTAAAATTATATGTATATAGGAATACAAACATTACAGGTTTGCACAGGTGAGTATTACAGTCAGCTAAAACTAAAACCATTAAAAAAAATCGTATTTTATTTGAGCTAGTTGCCAATGCAGCATCTCTCATTCTCTAAAATAATAATGGAAATAAAACCGCTTCATTCACATTACATGTCCCCACTGTCGTTTTGCTGTTTTCATAAAAACAAAAACCATTGTGATCTATTGTAAACGTCTGCTCTGCTCATCCAGGACAAGTTGATTGCATGACGATGGCGGTGGATTCGTTGCACAAGCCTAAGAGTCCGATAAATGCATAGACTGTAAAATATATATACATTTTACTTGCGCACATCAGTTTTACTTTCACTTTTGGATTCGCAATCGCCTGTGTATATATTTATATATATATATATATATATATACATATATATATATATATATATATACAGGCGATTGCGAATCCAAAAGTGAAAGTAAAACTGATGTGCGCAAATTATGCTGCGTACAATAGCCTACCTCTGGACTGTGGTTGTGGTTTTATTTGTGGCTCTGGTCTCTGTTTGAATACTGAGAGACTACTTTGATTATGGTTGTACTTACACTTATTGTTTGCATATCATAATGGAGAAAAGCCAGTCAGTTGATTTTGTGGCAAAACCTTTTACGATGCTTGTATATTTGATTATATTATCATATTCATAAAGTAGAATTGAAATGACATTCATTACACGATTATTAGTTAAAACATTTCAAAATGCTCCTGCAGACAATTTTTCCAGTCATGAATTTTGTCGCTGATGATTTCTATAAAACATTGTGCAAAAATCTTGTCTCGTCTCGTTCTTGTGAACCCAATCTCATTTCTCATCTCGTGAGATAAGTGTCTCGTCTCACTCCTATTATATATACATATATATTTATATAGTTTTATACAGAATCAAAATGACAAAGTACAACAAAATAATTAAAACTTTACAATTAAAATGAAAATGAGAATAAAAATAAAATAAAAACTGATTCAAAATAATAATAAAAACTATAATAGTATCTAAATTATACTAAAATACTATTTTTATTAGTATATTTTATTTATTTGTTTAATATACCATTCACAGTGAGTTTGGACTGGGTAACAAAGTCCTTTGCAGTCAGTTTCACTTCCCCAGCCTCTGTCATCTTGACATCTCTCAGAGTCAGGGAATGCAGTCTTCCTTCTGCTCTCGTGACCACCTGCACACAACAATGTAGCATAGATGTTGAGTGGGTTCATCAATTGCTCTTTTCCCATTTTTGCAACAACACAAGCAAATATTAACTCTATTCCTGCCATTGACAGAATTTTCAGTCATTTATGACACAACGCTTCCCTGCCATTGACGGAATGTTAACATACTAACATTATAAGGGCAACCCAGGAAACATTATAAAATAATAACCCAATGTCAGGGGACCTTTAAAGGAAATGGCAAAATTAAAGAACATTTGATGCCTTTAAGAAACAGATCATTTTGTTCTATAATTTAGTTATCTGTTAAGCTATGTAAAAGAACAAATGCATTAGGAATGCGAAATATTAGCAAATATATTTTTTATCAAATATATAAAGGATTATGAAGTTCACTTTACCAACACTTCAACAACACTCTTGAAGCAGTTAAAAATAACCACAAGGGCGCCTGCAGGCCAAAATGGCCCAGTGTTATCTTGAAACCAGCAAGTACTGCTGGAAGTCCTTATATGCCGGACATATTTATGCAAAGACTTTTCACTTGGAATTGTCACCCTAAAACAACAATATACACATACTATTTGTGTATATAGTTATATTATAGTATTATATAGTGTATATAGTTATGTTTTAGTTATATATAGTCATGCCATACTTATACTACTCTAAAACCATATCCAATATATACATACTATTTGTGTATATAGTTATATTACTATATACTACAGTTAGTATATAATGTATATGGTTTTAGAGTAGTATAATTATGACATAACATAAGCTGGAATCACAATAAAATCTTGAAAGTTTTTAATTGGATAAAGCTATATTGAAAATGACCCAATTAACGATTCAAGTCTAAATTTCTGAAATCCAAAGAAAATAATCTTACCCTATCACTTGGCTCCATCTTTGTTGATCCAACAAACCATTCAACAGGAATATCTTCATATGAGAGCTCACAGTCAAAGGTGGCAGTCTCTCCGGCAGTGACAGTGACATCCCGAAGAGGTTGCAGAAGGCCAATTGTGCGTGCTTGAGAGGAAGAAAAGGCCATCCTTAATAATGCCAAAAAACAATACTACTACTACAAGTTGTCATTGTGATATGTCACTAAGCTACAATTTGCAAGCTTGAAATACTATTCAGTTTTCCAGTTTATCACACAGGGCATTAGCATATTGAGATTCTTTGCACTGCCTGTGGTCCGATAAACTAGGAGGCATGTTTCGGCTCTGCCAATCACCCCCACCCACTCCTGATAAGGAATGGGGCTTCTAAAATAGTTTTGTTGGCTGCTGGCTTATCACCAATAAGTTATCTGTTATTGTCACTCAAAATTTTCTTTTTTTAGTAAAACAAGAATGTAGGCTGGTTTGCTTTAAAAAGGTTGTTAAAACTGGATATTTCTGTTGTGAATAAATATTCTAACACAAGTCATAAAGAATTTAAAACCAATAGTTACAGAGAATAATGTTGGCCAAATGCTTATTTTTTGCACACTTAAGAGGATTCTCACCTTTAACTCTTAGCTGAGCACTTGATTTAGCATTTGCAGCACTAAAATCTACACCACCAGCCATATCCATGCGGACATTGTAAAGGATAAGCATGTGCTTGGTGCCTTCCTCCTTAATTTCACAGTCCTGAGTGGAACAAACATGTAATTTATTGTTAAAAATATCAAAATAATATGTAAATGATTTTTTTTTAAGAATTGTACAACAACATGCATTGCAGGAAACCCTTACCGGTGACTGGTGCAGGGCATCTCCTTTGAGTTTCCAGTTTCCATGTACATCCTCCTCAGAAATTTCTGTCTCAAAGCGAGCAGTCTCTGTCTCTGTGACCTCCACACTATACAGTGGACGGGTAATCTTAATATCACGTTCTGTAGAGAACAGGAGAGGGGTAGAGACTAGGTTATAGAAGTTCATTTTAATTAAAAACTATCAATCTATATATGGATGAATTTAAAAAATACATACCTTCAATGTTAAGCTTGGCTGTTGTTTTGTCAGAGCCGCAGTCACAAGCGTAATCGCCAATGTTGGCCTTCTCTGCCTTCTTTACTGTCAGGATACGTTTCTTTCCATCAGCCTTGATGACGACATTCTTAGAGGGAGTGATCTCATTGCCATCTTTGAACCATTTCACCTGAGCAGATGATTTGCTCACTTCGCACATTAGGACAACCTCATCCTTCTCAACTGCAGTGTAGTCCTGCAACTTGGTAGTAAAGTAAGGTTCTCCCTCTGTTGACATAGAAAAGAACATGATATTTTCAACATGTTTTACCAATATACAAAAATGTCTACGTAAGGGATGTAAAGCAAAATGAACCTACGGTATATAGAGTGATGAAGACCCCATTTTTTTCTATGGACTAGTTTGCCAAAATCTTTATCTTCCTCTATTTTAAGATCCACCTCATATTTCTTGTTGCTTGTTCTTTTGAGCGAGGTTTTCATTTTTATTGCTTTAGATGAGCATTCCTGAGCTTCTAATCATCTATCAAATTGTTTATGCTTACCATAAAATTTATACTAATTAATATAATTAGTAATATACAGTATAATATGATATAATTCTAAATGAATACTGAAAATATCAGATGGGAATTTTCACTTAAGTTTGATGTAAAAATGTAAAAGAGACTGCAGAGTGACACCATAGCTATTGAAGCAGCACCAGTTTACTGTCATGAACGATGTATACAGTATAGTGCCAAATATACAGTTTAGTGATGATTATACAAAAGTACTTGACCTCTTAATGCTACAACTGACCCATTAGAATCAAGTTTCAAGAGATGCATGTATTTGAAAACATTATACACACTTACCAAGTACAGTGAGCATTGCTTCAGAGCTTTTCCCAAGAGCCTCAACTTTAATGAGAGATGTGTCATCAATAGACACCTCTTTGAAGGACAGAGTATGGGTCTTGCCATCCTCGGACATGTGCACCACTTTGCTTGGATGTAAACGCACGTCATTCTTGTACCAGGTGACTTGAACCTTCTCATGAGAGAGTTCAATGCTAAATTCTGCAGTCTCACGCTCCTTAACAGTGACATCTTTAATGGGTCTGACAAACTCAAGTCGAATGCCTGAGAGGAACAATAAATGCAGATCAGAAAAGGTTTGAAAGGAAATGAGAATATTGTGCATCATATATTGATTCTCACAACAAAAATCTGTTTATTACCCTGAATAACAAGTTTGGCAGATGTTCTCTTGTCCTCAGCCTCAAACATGTACTTAGCCTCATCCTCGTACGCAACAGACTTGACCACTAGAATATGCCTTTTCGCCTCTGTGAGCATTTCAAACTTTTCATCAGCCTTCAACTCCTGAGATCCCTTAAGCCAACGGGTGACCTTAGCCTCTCTTGACAATTCAATTTCAAATCTTGCATCATCTTTCTCATAGACTTGTACATCGCTCAAAGGCATGACAAAAGAAATGGGCAAATCTATGATGGAGGTGCACAGAAAAATTAAATAGTACAGAAAGCATTTACAATAAATACATTTTCAATAATATAAATATAACCTAAAACATTATATTTTACACTACCTTTCACTATAAGATTTGCAGAACACTTTGCATTCGCTCCCTGGAAGGTAACCTCCCCAGACTGAGAAACTTTGCAGTTGTAGAGTGTTAATGTATGTTTTGCACCATCCTCAATAATCTCAACATCCTGTTTACAAAAAGCACATAAAGAAAAATATATTTAGTATTTTGTAAGGTGTCTGTTAGAAAGATGATTTAATTTATTTGTTAATTTGTTTATTAATTATGCAACTTTGCTTACAGGTGAAGAAGATAATACTTCGCCCTTCAGTTTCCATTGGCCATGGACATCATCTTCAGAGATTTCCACCTCAAAACGAGCTGTCTCTCCATCAAAGAGCTCAACGCCATATATGGGTCGCACCACTTTGATGTCACGAGCTGGAATTACATCCATTTTTTAGAGCAAAATCAACAAATAAAATCCCATCATGCCCCTGAAAAGTTGCAATGTTTTTTGCATTTTAGGAATATAACCTTAATTACTGACCTTCAATGTTCAAGTTTGCTGAAGACTTGTCTGTTCCACAGTCACAAACATATAATCCCTTTTCTTTGTCCTCAACTTTCTTAAGATTGAGGATTCTTCGTTTGCCTTCAGCTTTTATGGTAACCATCTTGGAGGCTTTCATTTCAATTTCATTGTGGAACCATTTCACAGGAACATCTCTACTGAGCTCGCAGTCAAATGTGACTTCATCTTTCTCGACTGCAGTGAAATCTTGTAACTTGACAGTGAAATATGCATCACCCTCTGTAAAAACAGGTTGCTGTGTTAATATTCATTAACTAAAATATATTGAGTAATACTTTACACAAAAGGTTTTCTTGTGGTGCATAATGAGACAATAAGGGGGGGAACAAGATTAGTTGATCAAATAAATGTAAGATAAAATAAGGGTAAAATTACCAATCACCAGCAGCTTAGCCATTGTGGATATTCCTTTAGCCTCTGCTTTTATTAGGCAAGTATCATCTAGTGATACTTCCTTAATTTCTAGCGTATGCTTCACTCCCACCATGCTGGTGAAAACGGTTCTGCTCGGATGCACTTTTATTTCATTTTTGTACCATGTCACGGGGACATTCTCATGAGAAAGCTCAAACTGAAATACAGCCGTTTTACCTTCCTTCACAGTTAGGTCCTTTAATGTTGAGGTGAAGTTCAGCCTCATACCTACGACATTTGTTCAGTGCATAACAAATTAACTATGGGTGCAATATACTAAAAATGAATGAATATACTAAAAATGTGTGAATTTATTAGTGAATTTATTAGATTATTATGAAAGATTTTTGTTTACTATTTACTATTTGTTAGACTACTCATTAATAAACACCCTTGTTAAATTTTGTCACAAAGAATTTTGACCAATATTTCACTAACCAAGATAATAACTAAGACTTACCCTCTACCATCAGATTTGCTTTTGATGATTTGCCCAAGACCTCAATATTGTATTCCCCCTCATCCTCAAAGCCACAGTTATTAACAATAAGTATGTGTTTCTTTCCATCATCAATGATTTCATACTTATTTCCTTGTGTAACAATATCAGAACCCTTAAACCAAATCACTTTAGGCACATCCTTATTGATGGTGCATTCAAACTTTGCCTGTTTCTTTTCATGCACAGTAACGTCCTTCAATGGGACTGTGAATTCCATTTCCAACTCTGGTAGGTAAGAATGTACATTGTCCATATCGTCACTCATCTGCATTTGTAAATGTTCATGTTCATTTTTTTATGCTGTAGAAAAACATCCATTGTTCTCTTACCTTTGACTGTGAGCATAGCACTTGTCACAGCATTCAGAGCTTGGTATGTAACTTCACCAGCCTGATCAAGCTGAACATTTTTGATAGTAAGGAATCGTTTGGTTCCCTCAGATCTGATGTCACATGTCTAAAATAGAAGAAAATTATGAATCAGTAAATTTGCTGAACAATGTGCTTTAAAAAAAGTTAGTATTTTGTGTAATATAACTGAATAGTCACCCTAATTGACTTTATTATAAAACGACTTAATTCATCTGATAGTTAACTAAAAAGATATCACCCCCATAAATAGCTTTAAGTGGTTTGGGTTTTTTTCGACATCTCAAAATGGGGAGCTTGGCAATTTATAGCTTTTAGCCTGGGAAGCCAAGCCACAGTTTCAAAGTAGTTTCCCCAGAATTGGGAATGATTCATTTTGTAGCATTCTTGAATAAGATCTTACCGGTGATCTTGTCAGAACCTGACCTCCAAGTTTCCATTCTCCAGGCACATCATCTTCTGAAATTTCAGTGTCAAAGTTGGCCTCCGTTTTCTCAACCACCTCCACACTTGCAAGAGGCTTCAAGATCTCAGCTTCACGTTCTGAATAGAGATTAAAAGGTTTATATACAACATTTTAAGATGGAAACATAACCAGAAATCAACACTTTTCCTCCGTTGTTGTTTTTACATGCTGTACCTCCAAGTGTTAGTTTTGCTATGTATCTGTGGCCTTCAACCTCCACAGCATATTCAGCAACGTCATCAGGCTGGGTATTTTTGACCGTAAGAGTGATCTCTTTACCCTCCTTCTTCACCTCCGTCTTATCAGTAGGCTCATTTGGGATTTCATCATTACCCTTGTACCACTTCCAGTTAGGTGTGTCTTTGAAGAGCTCGCCCTTAAATGTAGCAGTGGCTTTGGGTTTCACATGCTGGTCCCGCAAAGGTTTCACTAACCAGTCTCTTACAATTTCTGTTCAATACAGACATGGGTTAATTCACATCGGCTCTAAATTTAACAAAGACATTAAAGTAAGAAAAAATCATACCAATAATCTTGACATTAGTTTGAGTTTTAATGTTTTCACACTCGCATGTGTAAAGACCAGCATCATCATCATTCGTGCCCTGAATTGTGATGGCACGCTGTAGTCCAATAACGTTGATTTGAATTTTGCCCGGAATTTCCTTGATCTCTTTTCCATTCTTCTTCCAGACCACATCTTTGTCCTTGCTCAACTCACAGGTCAAATACATTGGCTGCCCCTTAAGCACGGAGGTCTCTTCTTCAAGATTCTTTGTGAATTTCACAGGTAATTCTATATGAGATGAAAGAAGAAATGCAACTTTAACAATCATACATTATTAGTTCCAAAATATTAACATATTAACCACCAATATTGACATTACATTTTAATTGAATAGAAATGATTTGAGGGATAGCAGTCACAAATACCTTCTACCACAAGTTTAGCTGTTGAGGTCTTCTCTTTGTTGCCCAGCTTTGCAACACATGTGTACTCTCCAGTATCTGAAAGCTGTACATCAATGATTTGCAGTTTCCGGTCTTTGCCATCAGATGTGAATTTGTGCTTTGGACTCTCCCTTAGATTGCTTCCATCTTTCATCCAGGTGGTGATAGCAGTAGATGGAGAGATCTGGCACTCAAATACAGCCGAGGAGCCAATTGACTCAGCCTCCTGCAACACAATGTCCTGGAGCTCCTTCACAAATTTGAGGGGTACCGCTTTGAGCTGGAAACCAAATGGTGAATCTCCAGGAGGCTTGTCACCACCACCACCAGGTTTCCCTCTACCCCTTCCACCATCACCAGGAGAAGGAGTTTGTCTTGCTACAATAAATATATATATATAAATATATATATATATATATATATATATATATATATTTTTTTTTTTTTTTTTTTTTAAACAGTTAGTTGTATCATTATGGGCAAGTTTAATTTCAAATTATACTTAAATGACTTCAAAATTAACAAAAATAAACACTTGCAATGTAAAATGATAAATGCATATTATGAATGTACAGTATATTATGAACGTACGTCTTAGTCCTCTGCCTCTGCCTGGAGCTGGCTCCTCCTTTGGTTTTCCATCTGTTTGAAATATTGTTATACTAAGCAAGGCTTGAAATAGTAAAACACAGAGGTCTGAAATGTTTGGTTGATAAATTATATATACCTTATAAAATATATGTGATAGGATTAATTAGACAATAAAACACAGTTTGACAAATTTGAACAAAGTTTAAAAACACAGCCCAGGACAGTTGACACCCACAACAAAAGTTACAAATGAAGACAAAGGAATGAAAATGATAGTGACGAACAGTTTTAAGACAGAACAGACACACAACATTTTATCAAGAGGATTTGATCAATTAAGAACGAAAGAACGAACGAATTAAGGGAAGGACAAACATCAAACATCAAAGACAATTGAAGAAAAATTGAAAATTGAAAAAAGAAGACACTTGTTAAAGGGTTAAAATGAAGGTTGGGTTGAGTGGATATTATTTGGAACGACTGTAGGGAGCCATGAAATACCGATGGTAAGCTTTTGGTGATACCATCTCACCTTTCTTGTCACCCATTCCTGGGGTTTCAACGGCCCCAAACTCCAAAACGTCATCAAAGGTTTCAGATCCATAACTGTCCCTAGGAGCAAGTTCCCATCCCCAGGTTTCTTCTTCTTCATCATCATCCACCGCCTCATGAACTACCTCTTCTTGCTGTGTAGGAATCTTTTGTAGATGCAGAACGCTTGGAGACAATTCCTTCACCACTGGCACTTTGTCTTCACTTGTTTTCAAAGGAGGACCCAGATTAGTCTTTTCTTCTTTGGGGGAAACTGTCTTTGAGACCTTCTTCAGAATTACAGACTCAAGTGAATCTTTTGGTGAAATATTCTTGGTTGATTTAGCACTAGACTTTCTTTCCATTGGAATGGATCCAGAGGGTTTAGATTTTGGCATCTCTGCTTTTGGTGAAGGTGTCTTTTTCAGCTCTTCAGGTTTTTTCTCCTCCATTTCCTTTGGTGAACAAACAATCTTTTTTGAAATTGCTGGCTTATTATCATCATCTTTTGGACTCTTTTTTGTCAGTGAAGTGACTTGAGGACTAGGTTTATCTACCTTTGGTGAAGTAATTTTCTCTGCAATTATTTTTCCTTTTACGGGTTTCAATGAAATCTCTTCTTTTTTTGCTTCATCCTTTGGAATAATTCCAAGGTTTTTAGTTATTGCCTGCTCTTCCTTGAGACCTTCCAGTGTTGTCTTTTCTGCAGTAGTAGTATTCATCATGGGGAGATGCTCATGGGGAGGTGGCTTTTTTATCCTTTCTGGCTCTTCATATGTTTTTTCACTTTTTCCAGGTTCTTTTACCGGGATGTGAGGTTCCTTCAGGATATGATGCGTTTCCGGCCTCTCTGGATACTTAATATCTACAGGCTTTTTCTCTTTTCGTTCTTGAGGAACCTTTTCAGGGGTTACATCAGCATGAAATTTTTTGGGAAAAGTTTTCAGTGTCACAGTTTCTGGCTCCTCTTCCTGTGGTAGAATTCTGTTTGATTTCTTTGGAAATTTCTCATGTTCTTTGGAGATTTCATCTTTAGCCATAGAAGGTTTTGGCATTACGGATTCTTTAGCTGTCTGATCTGTAACCGTCACTTCTATCTTCTTCTTTGAAACAGGTTCATCCTTCATGAGTCTTTCATGTTTCTGGACACCAATACTCTCTTCACTCTTCTCTATGTTGCTATCTTTCTGTGGACCTACAACAGCTTTATCTGACTTCTCAACAGGTTTTAATTTGACAGTTTCCTGTTCCTCCATAGATATTGATTTGGTTACCTTTTTCAGACTTGGCTCCGTATTTACTACATCTCTTCCTCCTATTTCAGGAATAATCACTTTCTGCTCCCACACATTCTTGTACTGTTCTATCTTCTTTTCCTCCCCCTTTGATATTTTCTCTGTTTTTGTGGCAGTTTCATATGACCAAGTATCTGTTGTGACTTTGTGACTGCTGGTGAGTTTGACTTCACTAACAGCATTTGAATTCACCATCTCCTCTCCAACCATTTCGACTTTCTCAACTTTATGGAGAAGTTGTCCTGCTTCTTTTGGTAGTTCTTCGTGCTGAATCTTGTTGACTTTCTTAAGTGATATAACTTCATGATCTCCCTGATGTTCTTTAGATCTTTTGGTTACTTTCTTTATGGTTGGAATTTCCAATTTTTCCTCTTCCTTGACGTGAATTTTACTCTTTCGTTTAAGAAGTGCTTGTGCAGTGCTAGTTGTTTCTGAGGCGATAAATGTCACAAAAATCACATGACATGGACAGTACAATCAGCATGACATAAGACACCCTGTACATATATCACATTGAAGGGTTGAAGCTAAAGTCATCAGTGTAACCTTCATGGAAAACTATTCAACTTTTTTATGAGAAATATAGGAATTAAGACCAAAATTAATATCAACCCTACTAAATAGCACTGAGCCAAATAGATGGAAAAAATATAGCACAAAAAAAAAAAAAACAACAAAGAGACAAACACAACAAAAAATGTGATCCCTTTATAACTGATTTTAATATGTTTGATAATTAAACCTTGTAAGATTCATTTATGCAATTTAAGTCGCATACCTTTGGGAGCAGGTCCAGGAGCTGTAACAGGGCCTTTGACTGCATCTGTTTCAGAGATCATTTCAGATTAAACAGATACCAACAGACATGCAAGTCAAAATGAGAATGCACTCAAAATATTTAACTCCATCATCATTTACTCTCCTTGGGCCTCCTTTATGAAATATACAACAGCAAACTGGGTGTATGGCCATTTCAACACAAAACTTGGCATGTATCAATATGGACAAGAGCGGTGGCTACAATCAAATCTCAAATCAAGTCAGGTCTCAGCTCGTGTAGGCAAGTATTTGTGGAGAAATGCATTTTATTTATAGAGAGCATTTTCTTCATTTAAATTATTTTCCTGAAGCTCATTCATCGATCATTAACTGTTAAAGACTAGATTATGTCAAATTAAAATTATAGATCAGTGTGCTCAGCGCCTAACCAAATACATTTTTGCACAAATGAAGGATGCTGTTTTAAGTGGATATTGAAACACAAGTGTAATACAAAGCATCGTTTACATAATAATAGTTTAGCAACCGAATGTTACATGGCAAATATGGAAACATATTTGGGATTCTTGCTGAATGAGAGAGGTGAGCCAATTAGCCCATTGTTTATAATGAATGCCACTATAGCCTAATGTGTTTTATTTTATAGTTTAATACATAATTTACACCTACTTATTTATCATTTTTGTTCTGTTCTAAATACTGTTAAATTTGAAGAATTTGCTGTGGAGTGAGAAATAGCCTAGTTTATAATGTTTATAATGTTTGTAAATGTTCCATGTTACAAATGTTACTGTATTTAATATAGTCCTGTACATATAAATATATTTGATTGTAATTAATGAGGCTAATGGGTGTTTTTTAGAGTAAGATCAATTTCTCTTTCATGCGATTACTTCCTCTTCTTGGTCGTGTTTCATTTCTCCATGATGTAAACTCTAGGGGCGAGGTTTCTAAACTGTGAATTTTTAGGGACGTGAAACAAATGGCACATTTATCACCACATTTAACAACATACGATCATTCGTACAATGGGATTGGCAGCATACGAATGTATCAAATCACACGTGAAACCTGTCTTAAGATGATCTGCTCTCGTTTCTACGTTACAAAAGGAAATGCTTATAATATTACACCCTGCTGCTTTTTTCTATTCAATGAAAGTAAACAGTGACCATGAAAGCAACTCATGGTTGGTATTTCTATAAAAGTATTAATATAATTGTTAAATTTAATTTATTGCCACACTTTAATGTGTGAATTACATTATCAGAAAACTGAACATTTAGCGTTGTCAGGGTTTTATATGTGCTTAATAGATAAAACAACGGCGCTGCGCACTCAGGTTTATGGCTGCTATAAATTTGACCTGCCACAAGATGGCGCGGTTTTCGACACTCTTGATGCTTCGAAACTTTTTCGCGGAACAGTCAGGGAAAAGCTTCAGTGCTTCATGAGGCTTCATTTGCCCATCCCTACTCCTCAGCTGTGAACCGCTCGTGGCATACGCCTGGCAAATTCGGCATAAATATAGCAATCTGCCATGGAACAAGCACGCCTGATCTTAAAGAGAATGTGAGAAGACGCTCTGATTGGTTTATTGCACGTTATGCCCAAACCACACCTATGAGTAATGTAGCTACTTCAGAACAACCCATTTTATATTTGTGTCGAGATTCGCCCACAAAGTTACTTGCGATTTGTGTTTGATACTTGCGATTTGTGTTTGGGCCCATAGACTACTTAAGAGGCAATTTTGTTGTCAATATTTTCTGGAACTTGACCGTCCCTGGTCCCTATCCACTATCACGGTATAGAATACAATAGCTCAGACATTCTATTAAACATCTCAATTGGAGTTTCTTGAAAAAAAAGAATGTCATGCAGGTTTGCATACTTACCATTAATTTACTTCAAATAAACTTTAATTTGACCATTTCACCAAAATTAAATAAAGTTTAATTTGACCATCAATCATAATGGTACAGTATATATATTTAAACAAATTGTAATACAAAAGTAGACAACTCACATCCATAATTGATTAAGAAACTTAAAACAAATGTCAAAGTTAGTATTTTAAACATGTACAGTAAAAACAAGACAATATTTAAAAGATCCTTAAAAAAGTAGAATGCACAAACTAACGACACATTGAAAACACAAGGGAACACCAACAACAATAACAATTGATACAGAAGACATGAAAACAGAGACTCTACCTGTGGGTGGAGAGACTTTCTGTTCAATTGGAGTTGCTGTTGGCTTTGGTGCAACAGGAGATGGTTCCTTTTCAATAGTTGGCTCTTTAAATAAAATAATACCATAATCAACCAAAAATTGTGAAGACAAATATGAAATAAGATGTGATGTATATGGACAATGAACATTTAAAGTTAAACATAAATAAGAACAATCACACAACATACCAAAGACTATAAGACCAGCAAAAATGTTTGCCAGTTTTGCTTTAAATACCTTTTGGAGGATATATTGTTTTATGTTCTACTGGAGTCACAGTTCGCTTTGGTACTTCAGGAACTGGTTTCTTTTCAACACTTGGCTCTTTAAATAAAACAATGCCATAATCACAAGCGATAAAAACAAAGATAAGATAAAAGACAAGAACCATGTAAAGATCATTAGTCTAACAAAACAATCAAACACATACCAAAGACTGACAAACAGACCAGAAAAGAGTTCTACCACAATGTGACTTTGAATAACTTTTAAAAAGAGGCATTTTCTGTTTAACTGGAGCCACACTTGGCTTCAGTGCCTCAGGTTTGCTTTCAACAGCTGGCTCTTTAATTAAGTAATAAAGGCACATGTGGAAAAATGTTTTACTGTATTGGTCAAAGAACATTTAAACATAACGACAAAAGAATATATGAAACAAACATCATCAAAGAAGTGTTTCTTCCAGTTTTGCTGTATACCTTTTGATGGAGGAAATGTTTTCTGTTCAACTGGAGCCACAGTTGCCTTTGGGACTTCCGGTTCAGGTTTCTTTACTAAACCTGGTTCTTAAAATAAAAGTAAGCCATGATCAAAACCAAGAAATAGACCCTGAACATTTACAGATGAGCATACAGACACGTTTTCACATACTGAACCAAGAACTGAAGAGTAATAGCACCAAATCCCCCAGCCTTTTAAGTACTATTTGAAGGTGAAACAACTTTTGACACAGGAGTTGTAACAGCCTGGGTCTTCTAGTCTAATTAAGAATTATAACATATTCAAGATACAAGAAGCTAAAGAGGAACTTTTGCAAAAAATTGCCCACAAAAGACTTTTAAGACAGAAAAGAAAAACACAATTGCCTTTTCGGCAGATAATTCAAGTAAAGATTGCAATTTACCAGTTGAAGCATTTGCTGAAGATTATAAGGTTTACCTCTTTCAAGTACTTTACGCACTTCCTTCATTTTTGTTCCATTTTCTTTTGGTTTTACTAATGGTGTTATCTCTGGTGATATCTGAGGGGGTTCCTCCTGTGATCTGTTGTTTTCATGAACAGACTGTTGTAAGTGAATATTCTCTTTTTTGTGAGCTTCTATTTTTCTCTGAATGGCCATCTCTATTCTGGGGGTGTCTTCTCTCTTTTGTAGAGGCATATCTGCCGTTTTTTTCTTTTCATCTGGTGTTATATTTTGACTTCTCAGTGACGACTCAATGCTGAAATTCACCACAGCTTCTGAAGGAATTTCAATGTTCTCAATATGCATTTCTTGCTTTGATGAGGTTGTCTCGGGTATCTCTTTTATTTGTATCAGGGAAACCTCTGTTTCAACTATTTTCAAATCTTCAGGAGCTAATTCTCTACTGTGATGACTCATATCCATCTTTATAATATGTTCTTGAAGAGACAAAATTTCCTCAGGTTGATGAGGCATGCTTTTACTCTCTTCCGCAATTTCCTCTTTCAAAAACATTTCTTCCATGTAAATCTTCTGAGTTGCTTGCACTGTGTAGGGATTTTGGTCAATTCTCTCTTCAGACGCTGCAAAGACTTTAAAGACGAAAGATTTTCAAGATTGCACCATGCAACGGTGGTAGAAGAGTTTTCAACAAAACATGCATACCAACATGAAACATCAAAGGGTATGTTAACACATTTCCCTACTTTAATCTAGAAAGGATAATTTGTTATAAGTTTAGGGATATTGTTTATTTTGGCAGTACAGTCAAAATGCAACACTTTTCTGTGACTTGGGTTATTGAAGGTTCTTTAAACTTATTTACCTCATAGCAGATTAATATATATTAATAATATTAAAAAATGTTTTCCATCTAATTATGATTAAAATGTTAATAATGGTTACCCAGTAAATAGTAGGGCATCTGTTTTTTTTTTTTTTTGTACCACAAAAAGATCTAGTAATGCAGAGATACAAATTCAATTTGTATCTCCCATGACCAATCAAGCATACCTTTGGCTAGGGGCATCTCAGTCTCCATTTTAGATTTAGTCAAAGGCTTTTTCTCAGATGGTAGTTCAGCAGCCTTTACTTCAACCGCTTTGTAGATATAACATTTTTACAAGACAAAGAACAGCACATTAAGAAGAGTAAATAAGATCAGTAACTTTTAAGAGAGTTTGTACTTCTACCCCATTATTGCAGGGCACATTAAAGAGCTTAATATGAAGATTTATTAATACCTTTCTCTGGATGACCCTCCTTTTTGTGGGCAAGTGCTGGCTCACTGATTTTAGGGGTTGGTTCACTCTTCGGTGGCACTTGCTTTTTTGCTTGATCTGCTTGCAGTAACTCTGAAGGTTTAGGTGAAGGTTCAACGTTTCTGACTGATTCTGCTTGGGAAACTTCTCGGGAAGGTGGCTTTCTTGGTTCAACTATAACCTCTGGTGGAGCTGATGTGACTTCTTGTTTTCTAACTGGCTCAGGATGCTGGCTTTGTGTAGGTTTAAACTGTCTAGCTGGGTCTACACTTGATGGCTCGGAGAGGACAGGCAAATGATCTTTGATAGATTCTTCTTGTAGTAGTGTAGAGGCTTCTTTCTTTGGTGGCTCAGCAGCAACAAGTGCAGGCTCTGGTTTTCTATCTAGCTTTACTTTTGGTACTTCAATTTCCTTCATCTCCACAAGAGCTTTAAAAGAACACATGTGTTATACAGTATATCATGAAAAGATATGCATTCAAAGTAGAAAGCAGAAGCTCATATAATAAAAAAGAATCAATTAGTAGATCAAAAGAAGAGTTACACATGCATTCCAAGAGCACCATTTTTGGTGACAAAGCTTTAAACAGACAACAAACAGACAGTTAAACCGTGGTTTGCGGTTTGCAAGAATTATACTCAATAATTGTGCTTTTTAAGTATTGAGATTTAAGTTACCTTTTATTTGAGTAGTATCTGACTTTAGAGGTAAAGCCTCATCTTTTTTAATAACTAAGGATGGTTGAGGTGCAGCTTCTAGCTTCTTTGGTGCTTCGGGTGCTTTTAAAAAAACAAAGTAGCATACAGTAAAACCAAAAAAACAAAGCAGATGAGACTTTATGTTCTTAAGTTGAACAAGAGTTGAGGACTGCACATACAACAAATTTATGAAAATATGTGTACATATCTTACTTGACACATACAGACATGCTCACAAATCAAACACAAAGAAAAAATTGCAGAACAGACAACAAATCACACACAATACCTTTGACAGAAGGTGCCTCAACCTTCTTTGCAGCTGCAGGCTTAGGTTCAGCCTCAGGTTTTGGTGTAGCTTTTACCTCCGGCTTGGGCTCAAGTTTAGGTAGAGCTTTTGGCTCAGACTTAGGATCAGGCTTTGGTTCAGCCACTGGAACTTTTGGCTCAGACTTAAGTTCAGGCTTTGGTTCAGCCACTGGAACTTTTGGTTCTGCTGGCACCTGAGGTTTAGGCTCTGATGGTGTAGGTTTTAGAATATATATAATTAACACTGATATTACTATTAATTCTTAAATGAAACTGACAACACAAACACAAAGACAGGAATTACACAGCAGAGGTTTTAGACATTTCTGGGTACATCACAGATAAACAATATGTGAAGAATTATAGAATGCCAAGATATTAAGAAAATGACAAGAAGAAACTGCAAATTACAGTTACACAAATATCAACATTTACACATAATATACATAAATTTGAAATGGATAAAGAAAACATTTAGACATACAATCAATACAGAACGTATTTAACAGTATACACACTGAAAACACATAGCTGATAATACCTTTGGGTGTGGGTTGTTCTTTTTGCCCTGTCACCTTGACAGATAGGACTTTTTCCTCAACAGGCTTCTTGTCTTCAGATTCTTTAAAATATCATGGCATCACAGGAATTTTACACAAATTTGATATGGTAACATACCAAACTCACAAAACAGATTTGGTTTAGATATTTTGGTGGAAAACAATGAACACACAGAGGAAGAAACACATGAACAATGTAAAAAGTCAAGCATGGACATAATAATACCTTTCTCAGGAACTGAAGGCTGTACAAACGTTGTTCCAGGTTTCTCTTCTGGTTGCTTCATAACTTTAGTCAAAGTCAAAGTCAAGTTTATTTCTATAGCACCTTAAAACAACACGAATGTTGACCAAAGTGCTTCACAATTCAAAGTACAGCTGGACATACAAATAGCATAACATTTAAGTTTAAAAAAAAAAAAAAAAAAAAAAAAGAGTTAAAATAGACAACTCACATATTTTAGGTACATAAAAGCTTTGTTAAAATACAGCTGTAAAGCTTAAGCAGAGTTTAAGTAGTCAAAGTGTCCATGCTTTTAGCATGATTGCACACGCATTAGAAGAAAACATTTATGGACATACGATCAAGGACAATCATAAAAAGTACATAAAAAAATGCAGAATGACATAATACACAAACAGAACTCCCGCACAAAAAATGTCTTTGTTTCAGCACAGACATGTTGTAAGTGTTTAACTGGAAGGAAAAAAATAAAGCAGTTGGCTTGGCATACTGTACATAAATGTTAAGAGATAATCTGGGACAGCCATAAGCAAAGTCTGGTGCAAGCATTTTGCCCTTATCCAATACCTTTCTTAGGCGCCTCCTCTGTCCTCTCGACTAGGCGTTTTGTTACGGACTCCTCAACAGGTTTCTTCAAGTCTAATGAAAACATGAAACAAGAACTTAGGCATGAACATAGACACACAAATTCAGTTTCAAACACACATACACAAAGTTTACAGCACAATACCTGTGGATTAAAAATGTTAATGATGCTGAAGTGAAAATGATGGAATACCTGGTTATTGAGGGATGGGAGTGATGATGTTTAACAGTCAGTTATGTTAAAAAGCAAAGGAATACCACATTAAAGCTTTGACAAAATATATGTAAAAAAAGAGGGATTTAAAAGATGAAATGAAGAATCATTAAAATGAAAATGAGTGAAGAAACTCGTCACATACAAACAAGACGAGCATAATGTTATGCTCTAAGTAAAAGACTCTAAGACTTCTAATCAGTATACCTTGCAGTGAAGAGAATTCACGAGTTACACACTCCTCTTGAAATTTCCATTTCTGACACTCTACCATACAACAAGATTTTTTGTTATATACAAAAACAGTTGTGTAACAGCAATTTTTTGGAAAAAAAAGCAAAAGCAAATTCAAAGAAAGAAAGAAAGAAAGAAAGAAAGAAAGAAAGAAAGAATGAAAGAAAGAAAGAAAGAAAGAAAGAAAGAAAGAAAGAAAGAAAGAAAGAAAGAAAGAAAGAAAGAAAGAAAGAAAGAAAGAAAGAAAGAAAGAAAGAAAGAAAAAGAACAATTCTAGGATCAGATTTTATTACATTAGTTATATTTTATTAAACACCCACTTTAGATGTGAGTGTGAGATTAATGTGGGATTACATGGTGAGGTGCTGATGGTAATATGGTAATGTTAGTTTATCAATCCTTTTCGGGAGATGAGATGATGGAAGCTTAGTGTACTTTAGTGAAAGTACTCATCAAGTTCACATATTAAGGTTTAAGAAAGATTAGTGATTATTTCTAATTTGAAGTAGTACCTGTTATTTCAAATTGTTCTTCATTATGAAATTCTGAGGATTCATCTTTTAAAACAAAAGGTAACAATTGCATCATTGTTAGATGAAGTGAAACTTCATGACCTTCTATTTATATATTTGTTTATTTATTTATACCTTACCTTTAAAACTAATCAGAGATGACACATCTGGTACATATATCGATGTATCAGGAAAATCTGGATAGGTTGAGATACATTTTATATTTTTATTTCTTTGCTCATACGTTTTGCAGATTTAGTAAAAAAAATTAGTTGGTGTTTTTGAAGAGTAAGTAAGAGACGATTAATCCTCAGAAACAATTTAGTGCATAACAAACCACTTACCAAAAGAACGTGTTCTTATTTCAAATTCTGCAAAAGAAGATGAAATGTAATTTGCTGTTGACTAATCTCTAGTAAACAAGCCATAATGTGATGTTGCTGTGGATTTTACCTTTTCCTGACAAATAAAGCTCAGCTGTACTTTTAGTTTCACCAATGGGCTCCAGGCGAGCAATCACAGAGTACACGCCTAAAAGATTTTCAGTGAAGTTAATTTTGTTTAAATCTATTTAATTCTACATTTATAGCAAGCCACTAGGAGGATTAATGTACACACCTTCATCGTCAGAGGTTACATTGCGGATGATCATAAAGTGCCTTCGTCCCTCACATCTGAAGGTATATTTCAGGCTCTCTTTAAGCTCCCATGCATCTTTAAACCAGGTGACGACCGCGTTGTCAAAAGACAACTCGCACTCAAAAGTGGCAGACTGATGCTCATTCACCACAATATTTTGAATGCGCTTGGTGAACTGAATTTGATCAGCTAAAAATTACATAAAAGGATTTGAATGGTTAATTGTCTCAAAATGCATTTCATTTGTCATTTCACTGTATTCAAAAAAAGAGCAAAGAAATCAGAAGAAATGTAAATGTGCTTTCAAAGGCCCTCACTTTTTTTTTTTTTGTCCAACACTTTGTTGGTACATAATCAACACCACTGTAGCCGAGTAATTTTAAAGCACAAGGGGGGGGGGGGAGAAATGAAGAATGCTTTGCAATTGCTAGTAAGTAGCTGAACGAGAAGAGGTTAGTAATTTTCTTACATAAATAGACAATATAGATGGCCCTTTTATACAATTCTGATAATTAAATTTCTTATACAAAGCAATTCTACCCTCTTACCAGGGGATGGTTCCTGCACATGACCTTTACTCTTTGTAGAATATTGAGGAAAAGGGGCCTCATTTTGTAAAATGTTCATCAATGTTGTTTTAATGCAAAGTACAATGTCTTTAAAATGGACTTACCCAACACTGTCAGTCTGGCACTGGATATATGTGGCCCACAAACGACCCGGTAATTTCCCTGGTCGCTGGTCTGACAGTTCTTGATCTTCAATATTTGGCGGTCACCCATGAGTTTAATGTCGTATTTATCATTAGTTTCTAGCTTTTGTGCATCTTTATACCAAGACAGTGTAATTTCGGGATAGTTGATTTTGATTTCACACTCAAACACAGCCTCTTTGTTAACTTGTGTTGACTGATCTGTGATGTCGTTAAGCAGGGTGACAGGCTGCAAAAACAAAATATTCATACATTTAGGTCATCAACATGCATCTGATAAAGCATAAGCTGAAAATTGAAGCGGTGTTACTTAAACTTCCCAAAGAAGGAACATACTTCACTTTGTTCCATTCTCCTCTGCAAATCAGCCACAAGCTTAGCCAAATCCTCATCACTTTCTCTTCCATGTTCACTTTCCTGATTCAAAAAACAAGGGCACCTATTAAAGCTATTTGTTGCAGATTTCAATCTCAACAAGATGTAAGAAAACAATAGATTTGTAACTCTGTTAAGACAAAACAATGTAGATGTATCTACCGGTCTTCCACTTTCTTCACACTTCTCCTTCTTCAGAAACTCAATAGCTTGAAGAAGACCTCGGAAGTCTGTGATTCCATACATACGAGCATATTTCTCATACTCTTTTGGATCTACATTTCTTAGCAACTCAACAATGTCAATGTCTTTATCTTCCTTTGGACTTTTCTGCTTTGATGGAGTCCTGAACGTAACAAAACAGAGTGCAAGTTTATAATCATTACGGAATTGTGATTTTGAGCTTTGCTGACAAAGAAAATCCCAATTTCAGACTCACTTCTTCAGTTTGACCATCTCTGGCCCAGAATCTTTTTTCTCATCAACATTCAAGTCTGTGCTGCACTCAATTTCTCCATGTTTGTTTGAGGCAACACATCTGTACTGACCAGAGTCAGATTTGGTCACCTCTTTAATCTCCAGTTTAGACTCTTGGCCTTTTTGATGAATGTTGACACGCCCACCATGAGTCATCTGCCTCCATTTGCCCTTCATCCACTTCACATTGGGAATGGGATCACCACCAACTTTAGCAATGAAGGTAGCCGTACCCTCTGTAATCCAGAATATGATGTGATTTCCATTTAATGGACATTTCCATTTAATGTGATTTCCATATTGTGTACATTTAATTCTAATCTAAAAAAAATGACATATCTACACTGTTCAACAAAAAGCATAAACTTACTCTCAATAACATGAACGCCCTTGGGCTCCTCAATGAAGAACAAGTTATCCAGTTTTTTAACTGTCTGAGGTGCTGTGGGGGCTGCCGGTGCTGTTGCAAGTGCTGTTTTATCTGAGTAATACCGGCAATGGAACAACACATTAAGCAAATAATAAAAATTGACTGAAATCTACATAAGGATACTTGGCATATTCCACTATTTTAACAAGTTCAGTAAATATCCATTAAACGTTCACAAAACTTGTGAGCCATTAAACTCACAACTTGTAAGGACTTTTTATTTGGCAAGATATGTCATTTTGCTATTTAGACAATATGCATGTATAAAAAGATACTTGGTTACTGAAGAATACATATGCATGTGAAAGCAAATCTTTTGAAAACATTATCAAGATCACTGCAGCTTAGTTGTGCACTATGGGGAAAAAAAGGTAAAACTATTTAAGAAACAGCAAGATCAGGTGGATCCAAAGCATTTAAGTGGAACAAAACAAGATGTGGGTATTATTAAGATGAAGATACCAAAATGCATCATGATGAAATAAGATAATTAGATATAGGCTTTTATCTACTTGGTACTATTAGAAAGGTTGAGAATATTAGACCCAGAAGTAGAAAATGAAGCAAAGAAACTAATCACATGTGAAGAGTTCAAAGCAAGAATATTTAAGGTTAATAATAATACTACATATTTACCTTCGCTGCATTGAAATGCACATTATTTATTATTACAGAGAAAAGTTAGATAATTCTAATTACCTTTGAATATGACTTTGGCCTTGGAGAATTCACTACCAGCATTGTTGGTTGCCTTGCACAGATAATCTCCTGCATCAGATTTGTATGTCTGGTTTATCTCCAGGGTGGCTGTGCCATCCACAAACACCATCCTGGTGTTAGCAGAGGATGTGACCTCCCTTCTGTCTTTCATCCACTGAATCTTCATTGGGGGAGACCCGCAGACATGGCAGCTAAGGTTTAGCCTTTCGCCCGCACTAACTGTTACTGGTTTTAGAGGAATGTCAAAACTCGGTGGCCTTTTTTGCCCTAGGTATTAAAAAAGTGAAGAATTTCAGCATTTTCATCTGTTCTTTTTCAGTGAAAAGTAGGGGGTACATGTTTATGCAGTACAATAGAAAGCAGCATCACATTAGCACACAAAATCACAAAAAGAATTAACATGCAAAGAGGAAAGGGGAATACAGAAATAAGTGAGAAACAAGAAATCATGCAGTAAACCATATTGACTACCTGTGATGTTAACCACCACCTGGAAGGAGGCAGTGCCAGCTTCATTCGAAGCTCTGCATGTATAAACTCCGCTGTCTTTGACACTGGCCTTCTTGAGACATATCAAAGCAGTGTTGTCCTTGAAGGAAATGTCATAGTTGTCAGAAGTGTTGAGTTCACTGTTATCTTTGTACCAGCTTACAGACAGAGGTTGTGAACCAGATACTCGACCCTCAAGCTTCACCAATTTGCCCTCAGCATCCTCAATGTTTTCTGAGGGCTTCTTAGTGAAAGTTGGTGGAATTTTGCGTTCTAAAAAACAAAACACATTTCACACAAGGTCACTAATATTAAAAGCAAAATACCAACGCATTCTCATCCTTTAACGTAATATACAACGCTATATGCAAAAACGGCGCTATACTACGCACATGGCACCCGTTATCGTTAATATAACACACGCTGTGAGGGCTAAGTTTAGGTGTGGGGTAGGGTGTGCGTGTCATATTCACGCTAAAGGATTTATAACGTCTTGGGTTCACGTGTTATATTAACGATATAGGGTGCCATGTGCGTAGTAGGCATGGGCGGTATCCAAATTTTCATACCGTCAAACCTCCTCCCTATTTTACCGCGGTATACGGTATTACCGCATGACTAATTAAAAATTGCGAGATAAGGCTCAGACGGCATCACACATGATGACACGTTCAACCAGAGAGTGTCGGTTCCAATAATACATCTAAAAGCTTTCTATCAACTATTAGAAAACAGGAGATGCACATTACTCACACCAGAGAATGTGAGCAGAGTGGTGATATTTCCTCTAGAGAGGGGAGCGCATTTCTGAAGATCACGCGCCGCGAGCTAAAATTATTTATTAATAAACTAGTGTTTTCTATGTCAGTTGCTGCAAAGATAAAGATTGCATTGACGATGCAAACTGGCATCTTCACGGTTGTGAACACGAATAAAGAGTAGCCTAATGCACACTTCATATGAATAAGCCTATAGCAGAGAGCAGTCCATTTCTTTTAGCTTGTAATTGTTTTGTTTAAAAGTATAGACATTTCAAGCTTACTATATATATACACTTCTCAGATCATTAAGACATGTATCTTATATGCCGAGTTTCAGTTCATGTATGAATCGCGCTCCAGTCACGCGTCGGCGCGTGTCCTGATTACTATCTTTGCTTTTTATTTATTAATCCAGGCAATTCGTTGATGAAAAAAAAATAATAAATGAAGATGCAATTTATTCAAAACGAAATTCGTTTTAAAGAAAGGCTTTGTACAAAACAAAACGTAATAAGTGTTCATAATCATGTCTGACTGACCCAACGTGTTTTCTATGTCAGCTGCTGCAAAGATAAAGATTGCATTGACGATGCAAGCATCTTCGCGGTAGTAAACGCGAATAAAGAGTAATGCACACTTCATATGAATTAGCCTAAACATAAGCAGAGAGCAGCTAATTTCTTTTAGCTTGTTTGTTTTGTTTAAAAGTAGACATTTCAAGCTTACTATATATATACACTTCTCAGATTTTGTATCTAATATGCGAGGTTCAGTTCATGTATGAGTCACGCTCCAGTCACGCGCCGGCACGTGTCCTGATCACTATATTTGCTTTTTATTAATTAATCCAGGCAATTCGTTGATGAAAAAAAAATTAAAATGAAGATGCAATTTATTCAAAACGAAATTCGTTTTAAAGAAAGGATTTCTACAAAACAAAACGTAATAAGTGGTCATAATCATGTCTGACTGACCCATTCCAAATGTTTTCCGATATTGCGCATTTTATGATCTTATCTTATTCATCTCATGAAGTTCCCTTTTCATAAAATCAACATCATATTATTAAAAAATATGAAAGGAATACGTTTTTTTTTTTTCAAACCTAGCTTATATTTAAGCGTTACACGGTCCGGCCCGCTGTAGACTACATGCATGTGTGCATGCATGTGGTGGTGGGGCACAATTTTCAAATAATAATCGAATTATACCAGGCAATCTTTAAATATTATTTTTGCTTGAAATGCCCATCCCTGCCAAACTGCAGAAGTCGTGTTCTTCTTCCAGACCAAGTCACTCGGTGTGCAACTTGCAATCTTTGCCCTCTCTCCCCCACTCTCTCGTCACCACACTGTCACGTCATGAGAACAAGCATTTTAGCCATTAAATAAATTGTATTTAAAACATTGCACTTATATAGGAGACAAGGATTCCTTGTCTCCTATTTAAGTGCATTGGGTTTTTTTTCTGACGGTATGACGATATTGAAACTGATACCGTTGCTATTTTTAGATCCCGCGGTATACGATATTACCGTAATACCGCCCAAGCCTAGTGCGTAGTATAGCGCCGTTTTTGCATATAGCATTCTATATGACGTTAAAGGATGAGAACGGGCTGAAAATACATATCACAAAGAGTTTAATGGAACAGTGTCTTGCTTTTGTTGATGTTGTTTTCTTTTTTTAAATCAATTTCTTCACTTGCAAGGCAAGACAGGCATCTGTCTTTTCTGCTTTCAGAATAGCTAGACTAGCAGTTCCCATTCAGGGAACTTCGAGCTGCGTGTAAACGCCGTGGGAACGCCTCTGCGTGACGAGTCATGAAGCACGTATGAAATCTGTCCAATGGCGAGACGGAACGTCATAGGCGGGGTGACGTATCGACCAGGAAACTATAAAGCATCCCCGAAACACAAGCGCAACAGCTTCTGAGTCTTCACAAGCGCTCTATGTATGAATTTTGTCTGTCTGTCTAATATTGTATATTTATATATATTGATATGGCGAGCAAACAACAGCAGAATTTCAGAAAGTGTGTTCATCCCTGCCCTCGCTTCATCACGGGTGGGGATACACACGATCTGTGTGTTGTTTGTTTGGGAGTGCAGCATGCTCAGTCGGCTCTCGAGGGGGCCGGCTGTGAGCACTGCGAGTGTCTGCCCATGAAGACACTTCGCTCCCGCCGGGCACTCTTCGAGGAGAGTGGTTCGGTGCGCGCTCCCCGCGGCTCGGGTCCCGCTGCTGCCGAGGCACAGCGAAGGCTTGCGTCGTGGGGATCGCAGATGGATCTATCAGCGGGGATTGAGACGGGCCCCGCACTTTCTCTGCCCTTACCTGGTAGATCCAGTGCCTCAGTTCTCGCTGCGGGGGTCCGCGTTGCGGTTTTTCCTGCCCGGGCTGAGGCGCCATCACTTCAATTATCCAGTTCTGAGGAGCTGGATGTTGAAAGTGTGGATGCAGAGTCTATGGACTCAGTGGAGAGCGAGGGAAGCTCGTTTGCCATCCCAGTCTCCCGCGAATGTAGTAAAAAAAAAAAAATAAAATAAAAGGAAAAAAAAAAAAATGGAGGTTTTTGACTCGGGCTGTGGAAAAATTAAGCATTGAATGGCCAGTTGAGAAACAAGAGTCGAGAGAGTAAAATGGATGAGAGATTTTTAATATCACACTCACTACCTCCATGCCGGTGTTTGCCCTTCTTCCCCGATCTACACACCGAGGTGTGTAGATCGTGGAACAAACCAGTGTCAGCTAGAATTTTGACACACCAGACCTCTATGTATGCTAATATTGCTGGGTCTAGGAGATATGAGTGAGGGGGAGGTCGTCGGCACTGACGTGATTAATGAGATACTGCGTCAGGCGGCAGATATTTCTCTCCGTGCCACCAAGGAGACGGCCAGATCAGTCGGCCGCTCTATGGCAGCCCTGGTGGCCACGGAGAGGCATCTGTGGCTAAATCTGGCTAATATGAAGGAGAAAGATAAAGCGTTTCTCCTGGATGCGCCGCTGTCGACCGAAAAAAACAGGCAGCGGCGCTCCAGAAATGTCTCCCCCTCCGTACTCATCCTTCGGGGGCTGCTGGGCGAGAGCAGCCCCGCCCGTCGAGAGAGCGTCGCGTCTCGGGCTCCTCCCCAGCAAAACTGGGCTGAGACGCAGCGTTCTCAGGCGAGGTCTTCCCGGGATAGAACCGATCTGAGGACGGTTATTGTCGCCAGGAAGGCTTCGTCGAAGAAGTCCTGACGCCACTGGTGTCAGGCTACTGAGGGTGGTCCCCACCGTGAGACAGAGGTGTTCGCCGCTGAATCCGGCGCCCGCTCTCTCTCGGTGCCCTCAGGGGTTTGTTCTGCCAACCCTGCCTGTAATGGGGGGTGCAGACGGTCCCAGCGAGCGATTTCCCGAGGGACGCTCGTTTGCTCCGAGGAGCGATACAGAACGGTCGTTAAACCCTGCCTGTGCGCGGTCACAGGGCGCTGTTTCTGTTTTTAAAAACTACTCCAGAGGCCAGTCTCGAGAGACTGGTACCCTTAGTAGAATTTCTGGTAGAATGGGGAAGTCTTCCAAATATATCTCGTTGGGTCCTGCAGACTATCGAACGCGGGTACGCGATCCAGTTCAGGTCGCGTCCACCTCGTTTCCGGGGGGTTTTGCCCACAGTGGTGACCCCCGAGCAGGCTCTGGTTATGGAACAAGAAGTGAAAGCTCTGCTACTGAAGGGGGCGATAGAACGAGTTCTTCCTCCCGACAGAGAGCTGGGGTATTACAGCCGGTACTTCATTGTTCCAAAGAAGGATGGGCGGCTGCGTCCGATTTTAGACCTGCGCCTCTTAAATCGGTCAGTAGGGAAGCTCAAGTTCTAAATGCTGACTCTCAAGCAGATCGTGTCACAGATCAGGTCCGAGGACTGGTTTGTCACGATAGACCTAAAAAAAGACGCGTACTTCCATATCTCCATCCTTCCGCAACATCGGAAGTTCCTGAGGTTCGCTTTTTGGGGCGAAGCGTACCAATATCGGGTCCTTCCATTCGGCCTAGCGTTATCTCCTCGAACCTTCACGAAATGCATGGACGCGGCCTTGGCCCGCTGCGTCTCCAGGGCATTCGCATTTTAAATTACATCGACGATTGGTTGATTCTGGCTCAATCGGAGCATCAGGCGATTCGGCATCGAGATGCCGTCCTCGCCCACATCAGAAGGTTGGGGTTGAGACTCAACGCCAAGAAGAGTGTGCTTTCGCCAGTTCAGCGGACCACTTTTCTAGGCGTGGTATGGGATTCGATGACGATGCAGGCACGTCTGTCGCCGGTTTGTATAGCCTCGATTATCTCGACTGTCAAGCAAGTGAAGCTAGGCCAGTCACTCACTGTAAAGGAATTCCAGAGAATTCTGGGTCTGATGGCAGCAGCATCCAACGTGTTACCGTGAGACATGAGACCACTACAGTGGTGGCTCAGGACCAAGGGGTTCTCCCCGAGGGGAAAGCCGCTCCGCAAGATCAAGGTCACGCGACGTGGTCTCCGTGCCCTGGCTATGTGGAAAGAACCTTGGTTCCTGTCCCTGGGACCTGCGCTGGGAGCCCCGTGTCGCCGGGTAACGGTGACGACGGATGCCTCTCTCACGGGCTGGGGAGCGATCATGAGTGGTCGCTCGGCCCGCGGGTTGGGGCAAGACCATCATCTCCGATGGCATATAAATTGTCTAGAGATGATGGCGGTGTTTCAGGCTCTGAAACACTTTCTCCCAGACCTCAGAGATCATCATGTTCTTGTCCGGTCAGACAACATGTCTGTGGTCTCTTACATAAACCACCAGGGGGGTCTGCAGGGACCCGTTCCTGCTGAACCTGCCTGTGAGGGTGGGCGCAGACGGTCCTAGCGAGTGGTTTCCCGAGGGAAGCTCGTTTGCTCCGAGGAGCGATACAGAACAGTCGTTAAACCCTGCCACGACAGAGCACTGTTTCTGTCTCTATAATTACTCCAGAGGCCAGTCTCGAGAGACTGGTACCCTTAGTGGAATTTCTGGCAGAATGGGAAAGTCTTCCAAATATATCTCGATGGGTCCTGCAGACTATCGAACGCGGGTACACGATCCAGTTCAGGTCACGTCCGCCTCGTTTTCGGGGGATTTTGCCTACAGTGGTATCCCCCGAGCAGGCTCTGGTCATGGAACAAGAGGTGAAAGCTCTGTTACTGAAGGGGGCGATAGAACGAGTTCTTCCCCCCGACAGAGAGTTGGGGTATTACAGCCGTTACTTCATTGTTCCAAAGAAGCTAACGATATACGCCTCCCTCACGGGCTGGGGGCGATCATGAGTGGTCGCTCAGCCCGGGGTCTGTGGACTTTCTCCCAGACCTGAGGGGTCACCATGTTCTTGTCCGGTCAGACAGCACATCGGGGGTCTTTTTATAGACCATCAAGGGGGTCTGCGCTCATGTCCATTATTCAGGCTAGCGCCAGATCCTTCTGTGGGCCCAGGGGAAGCTTCTTCTTTGGCGATTATATATCCCATGATATTTAAATCGGGAGGCAGACATCCTGTCGAGGCAGGGGCCGAGGCCCGGGGAGTGGAGACTCCACCCCGAGGTGGTGGAGCTCCTATGGAGTCATTTCGGTCATACCGAGGTAGGCCTATTTGAATCCAGGGACTGAGACACTGCATGCTGTGGTTTCTCTGTATCCACCAGCCCCTCTGGGGTTGGATGCGATGGTACAGGAGTGGCCGAGGTCACCCCTGTACGCATTTCCCCCGATTGCTCTGCTCCCAGGAGTTCTGGAGAGGGTTCACCGAGTCGGGGTCTTTCTACTGTTAGTAGCCCCGCGTTGGCCGGCCCGAGTATGGATGCGGGTCGATACTTCACCCCCGCCCAGATCTATGGAGGTTGTGGCTTGGCCTCTGAGGGGGCCCAGCTCATAGAATCGGGTCTCTCGACTGAGGTCGTGGAGACCATCCTCCAATCCAGAGCTCCGTCCACGAGGAGATTATATGCCTTGAGGTGGCAATGTTTCACCTCTTGGTGGGGAGAACACCAGTTGGACCCAGTTAACTGCCCGGTGTGGCGGTGCTGGAATTCCTTTGGAGCATTTCTCCACAGGGTTATCCCACTCCACACTAAAGGTGTATGTGGTGGCCTATCTGCTTACCACGTCCCTTTGAGTGGAGCTTTTCACGGGAGATAGCCATTGGTAATTCGTTTTCTTCGTGGTATTGTGAGGTCAGACCAAGAGAAACTAATCTGCTCTGCCCTCTGAGGGCTCTAGATGCTTATGTCCACAGAGCTGCCCTGTGGAGAAAGCCTGAACAGTTATCTGTTTGTTTTGGACCTCCGAAGAAAGGTTGTCCCGCATCTGAGCAGAGGTTGAGTAAGTGAGTGGTCGAGGCCATCTCATTTGCATATGAGTCCGCCGGTCAGCCTTCTCCTTTGGCTGTCTGGGCTCACTCAACCAGGGGTATGGTAGCTCCGCTCCAGGGGCGCAGGTGCTTTCGTCTAAATATGTGCCTGATTTCATACAACGGACACCTGCTCGCATGGCGGCGTTGGTATTAGCGTTCCCACGGCGTTTACACGCAGCTCGAAGTTCCCTGAATGGGAACGTCTCTGGTTACGTATGTAACCCTAGTTCCCTGAAGGGAACGAGACGCTGCGTGTCTATGCCATACTCCCAGCATGCCCGTGAGCGCTTGCTTCAGTCCTATCAGAAGCTGTTGCGCTTGTGTTTCGGGGATGCTTTATAGTTTCCTGGTCGATACGTCACCCCGCCTATGACGTTCCGTCTCGCCATTGGACAGATTTCATACGTGCTTCATGACTCGTCACGCAGAGGCGTTCCCACGGCGTTTACACGCAGCGTCTCGTTGCCTTCAGGGAACTAGGGTTACATACGTAACCAGAGACGTTTTATCCACACTTGAAATTTTGCAATCTCTCTAATTTTAGTTCCCTTTCAAGGGAACTTCGAGCTGCGTTGTCAAACAAGATGGGAACGCTCTGTGTGATTGCGTCGTGAAGCGTCTGTGCAATCAGTCCAATGAGAGAGTAAGACGTCAGGTGACGTCATTGACCAGGAAACTATAAAGCACCCTTGAGATCAGACCGCGACAGCTTCTGTAGCCTTCAGCAAGCGATCTCTGTACTCTGTCCTTGTTTATTTATTGTTGTTTGTCAAAGCCAAAAAAATAAATATATATCACTATCTATATTTATGGCAAGCAAGATTATAGGCGGTGTGTGGTTCCCTGCCCTCGTTACATCACGGGTGGGGACACACATTAGCTATTTGTTGCAATGTTTGGGAGTGGAGCATGCCAGCAGTCAGTTCTCGAGGGAGCTGACTGTGGGCATTGCGAGAAGCTGTCCGCGAGGACGCTCCGCTCCCGCCGGGCATTCTCCGAGGAGGTTTCCCTGCTGTCTCTCTTTTGCCAAGGCACGGAGACGACTCGCATTTCGGGGTTTGCAAATGGATCTGACAGCGGGGGTTGGGACGGGCTCAGCTCTATCTTAGCTTTCACATGCCAGATCTAGTGTGACTGTGATTTCCAGTTCCGAGGAATTGGTATCGTTAGTGTTTTGTTTTAAAAAGAAAGAGTACAAAACAAATAAAAATGTTAAGAGAAAGGCAGATGTTTGAGTTTTAAATGAATGAATAAATAAGTCAGCTCATATCTGCTGAATAAAGAGGAGCTTTTAAAAGGAGGTTTTATTTGTGCTTTTGCCAGTTAAAATTTTACTGGCTATCTGAACATTATGAGATTGAAAATAGATTAAAGTTTTTAGATTAAATTTATCTTAAAAACTAGAAAACTCTGTATCTCAGCCTCCTCGTCGGGGTTTATATTTTATGTGTTTAATCCCCAGATGTCTAATTATAGCAATGTTTGGGTATTAAGTAGGCTATTATGGTATTTCAGTGCCTCGGGTTAAAGAGATGCTTGCGAGCTTTCTCTCTCCCGAGTCGGTGTCATCGTTATTAACCCCGTTATTAATATATATACCACCGTTATTAATATATATATGTTTTTCCGATATAAAGATAATGGGAAAATAAAGATATAAATGTGTCTGTTCTTCTGGACGCTCCGCTTTCAAGAAAACTATTAAATAATCCATTCAGCGGTGTTCCAGAGGTTTCTTCCTCACCAATGTTCCTGAGACTGCTGGACGAGAGCAGTCTCGGCCTATTAAGCTCCTCGCAGCACAAGGTGCAAAACAGAACAGTCTAGCCAGTTAGAGATATGCAAGATCTGAGGACTGTTTTATCTCTAAAAAAGCTTGGACAAAGGAGAAGCCCTGACGCCGAGGTGGTCAGGCTTCTAAGGGTGGTCCCCTCTGGGGTAGGGACGGTTTTGAGAAATTGTTTCTCCTCAGTGCCCTTTGGGGTGCGACTCTCTGAGGAGGGTCGCAGCACTGACGGTTCGGTTTCCCTGCCGGTTCGCCGTTTCAGGGCACCAAGGTCTCAGTGTCCCCAAACGAGCCTTAAAAAAGAGCAGTCAGTTCGGTTTCCCTGCCGGTTCACCGTTTTAGGACGCCGAGGTGC
Source organism: Pimephales promelas (assembly GCF_988280905.1). Taxonomy (NCBI): domain Eukaryota; kingdom Metazoa; phylum Chordata; class Actinopteri; order Cypriniformes; family Leuciscidae; genus Pimephales; species Pimephales promelas. Next base: position 10,646,237 of record NC_142775.1, on the reverse strand, counting down.
CTGCTTTATCCAACGGTCCTCCGAGGAGGGTCGTAGGAACTAAGCTAGTTAAGAGGTAGGCAAGATCTGAGGACTGTCATCATGTCTAATAAAGCTTAGACAAGAAGTCCTGTCGCAAAAAATGAGGCTATCAGGCTTCTGAGGGCTGCTCCGGGGCAGGGACGGTTTTGAGAAATCGTTTCTCCTCGGCAACCTCTGGGGTGCGACTCTCTCTTTCCATCCTCATCACAGGAGGTTCCTGAGGTTTGCTTTGGGGGCGAAGCATACCAATATCGGGTTCTCCCATTCAGCCAAGGTTCTCACCCCACACCTTTGTTTTCAATATGCGCGGATGCAGCTCTGGCTCCTCTGGACTCCAGGGCATTTGCGTATTATACTATCAATGATTGATTGATCCTAGCTCAATCTGAGCATGTGGCAGTTCAGCATTGAGATGTCATTCTGTCTCATTTTAAGATGTTGGGGGTTGTTGCTCAACGCCAAGAAGAGTGTGCTCTGAGGACCACTTTTCTAGGTGTGGCCTTTTACAGCAGTAAATGGGGTATATATCATGGCAGCTGAGTCCAACGTAATTACTTTTGGCCTTCTGTACATGAGACCCATGCAGTGATGGCTCAGGACCAAGGGGTTTTCTCCGAGGAGAAAAACGTTTTTCGCATGATCAAGGTCACGCGGCTTTGCCTTCGTGCTTCAATCTTGTGGAAGAACCTTGGTTCCTCGCCCAGGCCCACTGTTGGGAGCTTCTTGTCGACGCATAATGTTATCGACGGATGCTTCCCTCACAAGTTGGGGGGTATATCTAGGCCAGTTACTCACCGTCAAGCATTTTTTAGACTGGTGTCTCTCATGGCAGCTGTGTCCAATGTAGTTACTTTTGGCCTTTTGTACATGAGGCCCATGCAGTGATGGCTCAGGACCAAGGGGTTTTCTCCGAGGAGAAAAACGTTTCGCATGATCAAGGTCACGCGGCTTTGCCTTCGTGCTTCGGTCATGTCGAAGAACCTTGGTCCCTCGCCCAAGCCCAGTTTTTGGGGGCTTCTTGTCGAAGCATAATGACGGATGCTTCCCTCACAAGTTGGGGGTGATCATGATCATGGGAGTGACCATCTACCTTTTAGCACATAATTGGTTAAAAGTGATGGCGGTATTCCCGAAAATCTCAATACTTCCTGCCAGACCCTAGAGGTCACTA